>NC_034191.2:67772549-68065049 GCF_002021735.2 Oncorhynchus kisutch | reverse complement strand
CAGAACAGACAGACCAGACAGGACAGAAAACAGACGACAGACAGACAGACACAGACAGACAGACAGACAGACAGACAGAAGACAGACAGACAGCGACAGACAGACAGACAGACAGACAGACAACGACAGACAGGACAGACAGACAACAGAACAGACAGAGACAGACCAGACAGACAGACGAGACAGACAGACAGACAGACAGACATGACAAGACAGACAGACAGACAGACAGACAGACAGACAGACAGACAGACAGACGGACAGACAGACAGGAACAGACAGACAGACAGACAGACAGACAGACAGACAGACAGGACAGACAGACAGACAGACAGACAGACAGACAACAGAACGAGACCAGACAGACAGACAGACAGACAGACAGACAGACAGAACAGACAGACAGACAGACAGACAGAACAGACAGACAGACAGACAGACGAACAGACATACGAACAGTAAGCGACAGACAGACAGACAGACAGACAGACAGACAGACAGACAGACGAGTACAACAGCGAACTGTTAAACTTGTGTGTGTTCCAGTGGCTTCTGGTGTGAGTGCTCAGTTGGAACCGTACTGTTGGGAGGAGGAACACGTTATAAGGAACGCCCTATTGGATGGCTCCTGAAGTCATCGCCTGCGACGAAAACCCTGAGGCCACCTACGACTTCAAGGTACCTTAGCAGACTGTGTGTATATAAGTGTGTTTGTTTCAGGGGTATTTTCCCTTGTCATCTCCTCCATCCCTCCTAACTTCTTGCTCTTTCTCTCTCTCTCTCTCAGAGTGATCTGTGGTCTCTGGGTATTACGGCTATAGAGATGGCAGAAGGAGCACCGCGTAAGTACCAGCGCCAACCACAACACAGGCTGGCACAACACCGTGACATTAGACACGATCAGACGTTGTGTGCCTTGGTTGGAGGTGTTGTGGTTTGTTATTGGGGGTATCTTGAGATGGGTATTGTGTGTGTTTGTGTCAAGGCTCTGGTGTTAACCCTTTCTTTTCCTCTCTGCAGCACTGTGTGACATGCACCCAATGAGGGCTCTCTTCCTGATCCCCAGGAACCCCGCCCCCAGACTCAAGTCCAAGAAGTGGTGAGTTACCAAAAACACACACACACACACATTCACACAAGCATTCACTATGTTATCACTGTGTGCGTTCAGGTCTAAGAAGTTCCAGTCGTTCATTGAGAGTTGCTTGGTGAAGAGTCATGGTCAGAGACCCAACACAGAGCAGCTGTTGAAGCACCCCTTCATCAGAGAGCTGCCCAACGAACGACAGGTCCGCATCCAACTGAAGGACCACATCGACAGAACCAAGAAGAAACGCGGAGAGAGGGGTGAGACATACAACAGAGGGCTCAGATCCCACTGTGTCGGCCATCGACGTGTGTTTGTAACTGCTTAATGTGTGTGTTTCTAACCGCGTGTTACAGATGAGACAGAGTATGAGTACAGTGGCAGTGAGGAAGAGGAGGAGGAACGGGACATGGGGGAGCCAAGGTAGGGTGCTTGTGGTTTTTTTCTGTGCTTGTGCATACATGCGCTGGTGTGTGCATGCGTATTTGCTTCCAAATGAGATTTACGCTCATCACCTTCCCTCTCCTATCCCTTCTCTCATTCGTCCATGTCCAGCTCCATCATCAACATCCCTGGGGAGTCGACGTTGAGGCGGGACTTCCTGCGGCTGCAGCTGGCCAATAAGGAGCGTTCTGAGGCTCTGAGGAGGCAGCAGTTGGAGCAACAGCAGAATGAAGAACACAAACGCCTCCTGTTGGCAGAGCGACAGAAACGCATAGAGGAGCAGAAAGAGCAGAGGAGGAGACTGGAGGAGGTAGAGCGCTGTTGGGAAGAGCAGCATGATCTATGATGCACACCTGAACCCTACTCTGCTGCCTCAGATCCTTTCTGTTCACGTTGCATTTTCCAGCACAGCTCAGCTTGATAACATATCTGGGGCCAGCTTTGAAAACCTATATAAAAAGATGCTCACCCTACAACATTCATTCTCTGTCTGTCTCTTTCTGTCTCTCTCTCTCCCTTCATCTCTCTCTTTCTCCAACAGCAACAGCGTAGAGAACGTGAGATGAGGAAGCAACAGGAGAGAGAGCAGAGGAGACGCTATGAAGAGATGGAACAACTACGGAGAGATGAGGAGAGGAGGCACGCAGAGAGAGAACAGGTACACACACAGGTAACACTCAAGTGCGCACACACTCTCTCCTCTCTCTCCTCTCTCTCTCTCCTCTCTCTCTCCCCTCTCTCCTCTCTCCCCTCTCTCCTCTCTCCTTTCTCCTCTCTCTCCTCTCTCTCTCCTCTCTCCTCTCTCTCTCTCCTCTCTCTCTCTCCTCTCTCTCTCTCTCTCTCTCTCTCTCTCTCTCTCTCTCTCACTCTCTCTCTCTCTCACTCTCTCACTCTCTCTCTCTCTCACTCTCTCACTCTCTCACTCTCTCACTCTCTCTCACACACACACACACACACATTCTCACTCACACACACACATTCTCACTCACATCAACTAGGATTCACCCCATTCTGTCAGAGCTATTTTGCAGTCCAGATATAGACTTAACATAGACCAGTCATGAGGCTGACATTTAGGTGTTATGAAGCTACATGTCCCAGGCCAGGTGTAGTAAGGGTTTGGGTCAAGGATCCGGATGGTTCTGTTTCACTAACGCTTCTCTTTCACTCCGTGTAATTTTCAGTCTCTAAAACATCTTGTTTTTTTTGTCTTACACACTTGATTCAATACTAAGACTCTCTCTCACCCTCTCTCTCTCTTCTCCCTTTTATCCCTCTTACCACGTCTCCTCTCTTCTATGTTGGATTTAATCTTTACTTCTGGTTCTTTCTCTCTTTCAGCATAACTTCTCCTTAATCTGTCTGTGTACAACCTCTCACTCTTTCTTTGTCCCTCTTCTCTCCTCTCCTTTCTCCTCCTCTCTCCACGTCACTCTATTTCTGCCTCCTCCGACTGCTCTGATGACTCACATGGCTGCTCTCCTACTGCTCTGATTGGCTGATATCCTGGCTATCTGGCCTGTGATTGGTTAGGAGTATATCCGTAGGCAGCTGGAGGAGGAGCAAAGACAGCTGGAGATTCTACAGCAACAACTACTCCAGGAGCAGGCCCTACTGATGGTAACCTCTCACCCTTGACCTCTCATCCCTGAGTCCTCAGCCTATCACTGCTAACCCTTTACTCAGTGGTGTGTCCAGACCATTTTAAATGGGGTGGCCAAGGTGGGGCACGGACCCAGTTTAAGGGGGCCATAACATTTTAAATGGGGTGGCAAAGGTGGGGCACAGACCCAGTTTAGGGGGGCTATAACATTTTAAATGGGTTGGCCAAGGTGGGGCACAGACCCAGTTTAGGGGGTCCATAACATTTTAAATGGGGTGGCCAAGGTGGGGCACAGACCCAGTTTAGGGGGGGCCATAACATTTTAAATGGGGTGGCCAAGGTGGGGCACAGACCCAGTTTAGGGGGTCCATAACATTTTAAATGGGGTGGCCAAGGTGGGGCACAGACCCAGTTTAGGGGGGCCATAACATTTTAAATGGGGTGGCCAAGGTGGGGCACAGACCCAGTTTAGGGGGTCCATAACATTTTAAATGGGGTGGCCAAGGTGGGGCACAGACCCAGTTTAGGGGGGCATAACATTTTAAATGGGGTGGCCAAGGTGGGGCACAGACCCAGTTTAGGGGGGCCATAACATTTTAAATGGGGTGGCCAAGGTGGGGCACGGACACAGTTTAGGGGGCCATAACATTTTAAATGGGGTGGCCAAGGTGGGGCACGGACCCAGTTTAGGGGGGCCATAACATTTTAAATGGGGTGGCCAAGGTGGGGCACGGACCCAGTTTAGGGGGGCCATAACATTTTAAATGGGGTGGCCAAGGTGCGGCACGGACCCCGTTTAGGGGGGCTATAACATTTTAAATGGGTTGGCCAAGGTGGGGCACAGACCCAGTTTAGGGGGTCCATAACATTTTAAATGGGGTGGCCAAGGTGGGGCACAGACCCAGTTTAGGGGGGCCATAACATTTTAAATGGGGTGGCCAAGGTGGGGCACAGACCCAGTTTAGGGGGTCCATAACATTTTAAATGGGGTGGCCAAGGTGGGGCACAGACCCAGTTTAGGGGGGCCATAACATTTTAAATGGGGTGGCCAAGGTGGGGCACAGACCCAGTTTAGGGGGTCCATAACATTTTAAATGGGGTGGCCAAGGTGGGGCACAGACCCAGTTTAGGGGGGCATAACATTTTAAATGGGGTGGCCAAGGTGGGGCACAGACCCAGTTTAGGGGGGGCCATAACATTTTAAATGGGGTGGCCAAGGTGGGGCACGGACACAGTTTAGGGGGGCCATAACATTTTAAATGGGGTGGCCAAGGTGGGGCACGGACCCAGTTTAGGGGGGCCATAACATTTTAAATGGGGTGGCCAAGGTGGGGCACGGACCCAGTTTAGGGGGGCCATAACATTTTAAATGGGGTGGCCAAGGTGCGGCACGGACCCCGTTTAGGGGGGCTATAACATTTTAAATGGGTTGGCCAAGGTGGGGCACAGACCCAGTTTAGGGGGTCCATAACATTTTAAATGGGGTGGCCAAGGTGGGGCACAGACCCAGTTTAGGGGGGCCATAACATTTTAAATGGGGTGGCCAAGGTGGGGCACAGACCCAGTTTAGGGGGTCCATAACATTTTAAATGGGGTGGCCAAGGTGGGGCACAGACCCAGTTTAGGGGGGCCATAACATTTTAAATGGGGTGGCCAAGGTGGGGCACAGACCCAGTTTAGGGGGTCCATAACATTTTAAATGGGGTGGCCAAGGTGGGGCACAGACCCAGTTTAGGGGGGCATAACATTTTAAATGGGGTGGCCAAGGTGGGGCACAGACCCAGTTTAGGGGGGCCATAACATTTTAAATGGGGTGGCCAAGGTGGGGCACGGACACAGTTTAGGGGGGCCATAACATTTTAAATGGGGTGGCCAAGGTGGGGCACGGACCCAGTTTAGGGGGGCCATAACATTTTAAATGGGGTGGCCAAGGTGGGGCACGGACCCAGTTTAGGGGGGCCATAACATTTTAAGTGGGGTTGCCAAGGTGGGGCACGGACCCAGTTTAGGGGGGCCATAACATTTTAAATGGGGTGGCCAAGGTGGGGCACGGACCCAGTTTAGGGGGGCCATAACATTTGAAATGGGGTGGCCAAGGTGGGGCACAGACCCAGTTTAGGGGGGCCATAACATGGTTCAACACCAGTCGAGGCTGGTGACTTGAGTAATTGAGCAGGACGCACCGCAAAGCTTGTTTGGAAAACTGTCTAAGACATAGTTTTAACCTACAACATTTATTAACGGCATTTCTAGTAAAATATTATGGGGAATGGGATTAGGAAAGTTTGTCTAGGGAGTAGCAGTGCAGGACGGGCTCATCATGGACGGTGATGAGAAGACGTGCTCAACTCTTCCTCTTATGACAGGGCCGTGGGCCTCCCTCTAGACATGCCACTTCTTCACCATGGCTATCTAGCTCTCCACTGCTACTCCACATCTCAGTAGAGCCTCCACAACAACCCCATAGCTCTCTACTCCTACTCCACATCTCAGTAGAGCCTCCACAACAACCCCATAGCTCTCTACTCCTACTCCACATCTCTGTGTAGCCTCCACAACAACCCTATAGCTCTCTACTCCTACTCCACATCTCCGTGTAGCCTCCACAACAACCCCATAGCTCTCTACTCCTACTCCACATCTCAGTAGAGCCTCCACAACAACCCCATAGCTCTCTACTCCTACTCCACATCTCAGTAGAGCCCCCACAACCACCCCATAGCTCTCTACTCCTACTCCACATCTCTGTGTAGCCTCCACAACAACCCTATAGCTCTCTACTCCTACTCCACATCTCCGTGTAGCCTCCACAACAACCCCATAGCTCTCTACTCCTACTCCACATCTCAGTAGAGCCTCCACAACAACCCCATAGCTCTCTACTCCTACTCCACATCTCAGTAGAGCCTCCACAACAACCCCATAGCTCTCTACTGTTACTCCACATCTCAGTAGAGCCTCCACAACAACCCCATAGCTCTCTACTCCTACTCCACATCTCTGTGTAGCCTCCACAACAACCCTATAGCTCTCTACTCCTACTCCACATCTCCGTGTAGCCTCCACAACAACCCCATAGCTCTCTACTCCTACTCCACATCTCAGTAGAGCCTCCACAACAACCCCATAGCTCTCTACTCCTACTCCACATCTCAGTAGAGCCTCCACAACAACCCCATAGCTCTCTACTCCTACTCCACATCTCAGTAGAGCCTCCACAACAACCCCATAGCTCTCTACTCCTACTCCACATCTCAGTAGAGCCTCCACAACCACCCCATAGCTCTCTACTGCTACTCCACATCTCAGTAGAGCCTCCACAACAACCCCATAGCTCTCTACTACTACTCCACATCTCTGTAGAGCCTCCACAACAACCCCATAGCTCTCTAGTCCTACTCCACATCTCTGTGTAGCCTTCACAACAACCCCATAGTTCTCTAGTCCTACTCCACATCTCTGTGTAGCCTCCACAACAACCCCATAGCTCTCTAGTCCTACTCCACATCTCTGTGTAGGCTCCACAACAACCCCATAGCTCTCTACCGCTACTCCACATCTCAGTAGAGCCTCAACAACAAACCCATAGCTCTCTACTCCTACTCCACATCTCTGTGTATCCTCCACAACAACCCCATAGCTCTCTACTGCTACTCCACATCTCAGAAGAGGCTCCACAACAACCCCATAGCTCTCTACTCCTACTCCACATCTCAGTAGAGCCTCCACAACAACCCGATAGCTCTCTACTCCTACTCCACATCTCTGTGTAGCCTCCACAACAACCCTATAGCTCTCTACTCCTACTCCACATCTCCGTGTAGCCTCCACAACAACCCCATAGCTCTCTACTCCTACTCCACATCTCAGTAGAGCCTCCACAACAACCCCATAGCTCTCTACTCCTACTCCACATCTCAGTAGAGCCTCCACAACAACCCCATAGCTCTCTACTGTTACTCCACATCTCAGTAGAGCCTCCACAACAACCCCATAGCTCTCTACTCCTACTCCACATCTCTGTGTAGCCTCCACAACAACCCTATAGCTCTCTACTCCTACTCCACATCTCCGTGTAGCCTCCACAACAACCCCATAGCTCTCTACTCCTACTCCACATCTCAGTAGAGCCTCCACAACAACCCCATAGCTCTCTACTCCTACTCCACATCTCAGTAGAGCCTCCACAACAACCCCATAGCTCTCTACTCCTACTCCACATCTCAGTAGAGCCTCCACAACCACCCCATAGCTCTCTACTCCTACTCCACATCTCAGTAGAGCCTCCACAACAACCCCATAGCTCCCTACTCCACATCTCTGTGTAGCCTCCACAACAACCCCATAGCTCTCTACTGCTACTCCACATCTCAGTAGAGCCTCCACAACAACCCCATAGCTCTCTACTACTACTCCACATCTCTGTAGAGCCTCCACAACAACCCCATAGCTCTCTAGTCCTACTCCACATCTCTGTGTAGCCTTCACAACAACCCCATAGTTCTCTAGTCCTACTCCACATCTCTGTGTAGCCTCCACAACAACCCCATAGCTCTCTAGTCCTACTCCACATCTCTGTGTAGGCTCCACAACAACCCCATAGCTCTCTACCGCTACTCCACATCTCAGTAGAGCCTCAACAACAAACCCATAGCTCTCTACTCCTACTCCACATCTCTGTGTATCCTCCACAACAACCCCATAGCTCTCTACTGCTACTCCACATCTCAGAAGAGGCTCCACAACAACCCCATAGCTCTCTACTCCTACTCCACATCTCAGTAGAGCCTCCACAACAACCCCATAGCTCTCTACTCCTACTCCACATCTCTGTGTAGCCTCCACAACAACCCTATAGCTCTCTACTCCTACTCCACATCTCAGTAGAGCCTCCACAACAACCCCATAGCTCTCTACTCCTACTCCACATCTCAGTAGAGCCTTCACAACAACCCCATATCTCCCTACTCCACATCTCCGTGTAGCCTCCACAACAACCCCATAGCTCTCTACTGCTACTCCACATCTCAGTAGAGCCTCCACAACAACCCCATAGCTCTCTACTCCTACTCCACATCTCAGTAGAGCCTCCACAACAACCCCATAGCTCTCTAGTCCTACTCCACATCTCTGTGTAGCCTTCACAACAACCCCATAGTTCTCTAGTCCTACTCCACATCTCTGTGTAGCCTCCACAACAACCCCATAGCTCTCTAGTCCTACTCCACATCTCAGTAGAGACTCCCCAACAACCCCATAGCTCTCTACTCCTACTCCACATCTCAGTAGAGCCTCCACAACAACCCCATAGCTCTCTACTCCTACTTCACATCTCTGTGTAGCCTCCACAACAACCCTATAGCTCTCTACTCCTACTCCACATCTCCGTGTAGCCTCCACAACAACCCCATAGCTCTCTACTCCTACTCCACATCTCAGTAGAGCCTCCACAACCACCCCATAGCTCTCTACTCCTACTCCACATCTCAGTAGAGCCTCCACAACAACCCCATAGCTCTCTACTCCTACTCCACATCTCAGTAGAGCCCCCACAACCACCCCATAGCTCTCTACTCCTACTCCACATCTCAGTAGAGCCTCCACAACAACCCCATAGCTCTCTACTGTTACGCCACATCTCAGTAGAGCCTCCACAACAACCCCATAGCTCTCTACTCCTACTCCACATCTCCGTGTAGCCTCCACAACAACCCCATAGCTCTCTAACTCCTACTCCACATCTCAGTAGAGCCTCCACAACAACCCCATAGCTCTCTACTCCTACTCCACATCTCAGTAGAGCCTCCACAACAACCCCATAGCTCTCTACTCCTACTCCACATCTCAGTAGAGCCTCCACAACAACCCCATAGCTCTCTAGTCCTACTCCACATCTCTGTGTAGCCTTCACAACAACCCCATAGTTCTCTAGTCCTACTCCACATCTCTGTGTAGCCTCCACAACAACCCCATAGCTCTCTACTCCTACTCCACATCTCAGTAGAGCCCCCACAACAACCCCATAGCTCTCTACTCCTACTCCACATCTCAGTAGAGCCCCCACAACAACCCCATAGCTCTCTACTCCTACTCCACATCTCAGTAGAGCCCCCACAACAACCCCATAGCTCTCTACTCCTACTCCACATCTCAGTAGAGCCCCCACAACAACCCCATAGCTCTCTACTCCTACTCCACATCTCTGTGTAGCCTTCACAACAACCCCATAGCTCTCTACTACTACTCCACATCCCAGTAGAGCCTCCACAACAACCCCATAGCTCTCTAGTCCTACTCCACATCTCTGTGTAGCCTTCACAACAACCCCATAGTTCTCTAGTCCTACTCCACATCTCTGTGTAGCCTCCACAACAACCCCATAGCTCTCTACTCCTACTCCACATCTCAGTAGAGCCTCAACAACAAACCCATAGCTCTCTACTCCTACTCCACATCTCTGTGTATCCTCCACAACAACCACATAGCTCTCTACTGCTACTCCACATCTCAGAAGAGCCTCCACAACAACCCCATAGCTCTCTACTCCTACTCCACATCTCAGTAGAGCCTCCACAACAACCCCATAGCTCTCTACTCCTACTCCACATCTCAGTAGAGCCTCCACAACAACCCCATAGCTCTCTACTCCTACTCCACATCTCTGTGTAGCCTCCACAACAACCCCATAGCTCTCTACTGTTACTCCACATCTCAGTAGAGCCTCCACAACAACCCCATAGCTCTCCACTGCTACTCCACATCTCAGTAGAGCCTCCACAACAACCCCATAGCTCTCTACTCCTACTCCACATCTTAGTAGAGCCTCCACAACAACCCAGCATAAACATTGTGCCGTTGCGTTCCTCCCCTAAACCGTGAGTGTGTGTGTGTGTAACTACAGGAGTATAAGCGTAAGCAGATGGAGGAGCAGCGGCAGGCAGAGCGTCTCCAGAGACAGCTGCAGCAGGAGAGAGCCTACCTGGTGTCCTTACAGCAGCAGCAGCAGGAGCCACGGCCACAAGACAACAAACAGCTGTACCACTACAAAGACACAGCCCCCAATAACGACAAACCTGCCTGGGCCAAGGAGGTACTGTTGATACACTCAGCACTTGTACATGGGTTCAGTTCATGTGGTTACACCAGCAGTATAGTTTGCAACATTGACATCGTCTCCTACAATGATCTGTCTTTCTCTTTCTCGCTTCCAAAAGCAGGTTTGATGTTTTCTGAAGAATTGGAGCCCTGTAGCGTTACTATGTCTGAACTTTAAGATATCTGACAACGTCTCTCTCTTACTCAGGCACACACAGCGTCTCCGTCATGGACAGATCCTCTACTGGTTTATGTGTTTGAAAAGTTTTGTTCAGGTTCTGCCATGGTAATGTGTGTGTGAACTGACAGTATGTCCACCTGTATGTGTGTGTGTGTGATCTGTATGACGCCCCCTGTCTCTAGGTGATGCGTCGAGCCCAGAGTAACTCCCCTCGTATACCTCCCAAGAAGCACCACTCCTTTAACCTGCCTGGAGACACCAGCCTATCACACCTCCTCCTGCTCCCTGGTTACAACCCCCGCTCCCGCCCCCCCTCCTACCCCGCCCAATCAAGTCACTCCAGGGAGAGGCTCCTCCAATCTGAAGGCCATAATGTGACTGTTCCGTGTATACGTGTGTCCTGCACCTCTGATCCTGCCCCTGACTCCTCTTATCCAATCCTGCTTCATCCCGAGGCCAGAAGGAGGAGCCCTGAGGGAAGAGTCCAGGAGTCTAGGGGGAGGAGTCCAGGTCGACTGGTCAGTCAGGGAGACATACCCACTTCCTGTTTGTCTAACACACTTCCTTCCCCTCTCTCTCTCCAGAGGTGGACTAACATTACTCGACTGGTGTGTCTGGGGAAGCTCTCTCTTTTCCGAACCTCCTTTCTTCTGGACATGACTCTCCTGTGCCTATTAACCATTTTCTCTTCCCTTGCACCAGGAGACGGACTCCTGAAAAAACCCTGCCTGGAATGTTCTATGTTCTATAATGGTGGCTGGTGTTTTCTACAACAACTTCTTTCCCTCTCTAAGTTCTGGTGCCTGGCATCTTTTAGAATGGTCATAGATGTACTTTCAGAGACTAACAGACTTGTCATTTCTAGATTATGGTCTGTAAGTGTGCCATTAACCCCTTCCTCCCATCTCTCTCTTCCTCTAGTCTTTACACCCGACTGATCGGTCTCCTTCAGAATCTCAGCTCTTCAAACTGAGTGTTTTAGTCTGCTTCATGTTCAGGCACCAGGCTTCTCTCAGGGACACACTGCAGCTCCTGATTTAGCCTAGATCCAGGCCACACACACCACCAGGCTTGCCCCCCAGTGGCCACTGTGGGCTGATGTAGGCCAGCCGTGGCTATATCTGTCTCAACACACATGGGTGTATCTGCTTCCCTCTGGACGCCCATACACCAGTACATACACCGGTACACACACACACACACCGGCATGTACACACACACATGCACACTGTAGCCAGGTTTGTCTCTGGGCTTCTCCTCCATGGTAACGGCTCTGAGGGAAACTGGAGGTTTGACACACGTCACCCAAGACACAAACATACAATGATAAATCTGTCACTGACGGCCAATATAAATGATTGTGCTCTAACTTTGTGTGTGTGTGTGTGTGTGTGTGTGTGGCAGGTGGAAGAGCGTTCCAAGCTGAACAGACAGAGTTCTCCAGCACTGCAACATAAAGTGTCCAACCGTATCTCTGATCCATCCCTGCCCCCCCGCTCAGAGTCGTTCAGCAGCGGGGGCATACAGCAGGCCCGAACACCCCCCATGCACCGCCCCGTAGAACCACAGGTGTGTGTGTGTGTGGGGGGGAGTGGAAGTGTGTGGGTGCATGTGTACAGTATATGTAGGTGCACGTTTACCCTTTATGATGTTTGTTTTTCCTCCTTTCATTTTTCCTTCCCCTCCCCCTCTACTTTCCTCACCTCCTTCCCCTCTCCCCTCCCCCTCTACTTTCCTCACCTCCTTCCCCTCTACTTTCCTCACCTCTTTCCCCTCTCCCCTCCCCCTCTACTTTCCTCACCTCCTTCCCCTCTCCCCTCCCCCTCTACTTTCCTCACCTCCTTCCCCTCTCCCCTCCCCCTCTACTTTCCTCACCTCCTTCCCCTCTCACCTCCCCCAATACTTTCCTTACCTCCTTCCATTCTCACCTCGCCCTCTACTTTCCTTACTTCCTTCCCCACTCCCCTCTACTTTCCTCACCTCTTTCCCCTCTCCTCTCCTCTGGCTCCTCCTCTCTTCCTCCTCTACACCTGCTCCTCTACCTGCCTGGTGCTGATGTATGATCCTGCTCCTCTACCTGCCTGGTGCTGATGTATGATCCTGCTCTTCTGGTCTGTTATGGTCTGGTCCTGGTCTGGTCTTGTCAGATGGCCCACCTGGTGCAAGTGAAGTCCCATGGTCTGTCTGGGTCCCAGTCTCTCCACGACCCTGCAGGGGTCACAGGCCTGTCCCCCTCCCCATCCTCCGGCCGCCCCCCCATGCCCCGCCAGAACTCTGATCCTACCTCAGACACCCCTCCTTCTATACCTCTTCCCCGCCTCGCTCCCCCCCTCGACAAACTGGACCGCAGCTCCTGGCTACGAACAGACCTAGACCTACCTCCTAAGGTCTGCATGACAATGTCTGTTTGTTTTTGGCTGGAATACAATGTCTCAGAACTTTTATGGACCCTTACCTTTGTTTATCTCAAATCACTATGTACAGTTGAAGTCGGAAGTTTATATACACTTAGGTTGGAGTCATTAAAACTCATTTTTCAACCACAAATTTCTTATTAACAAACTATAGTTTTGGCAAGTTGGTTAGGACATCTACTTTGAATGACAGAAGTAATTTTTCCAACAATTGTTTACTTATAGATTATTTCACTTAGAATTCACTGTATCACAATTCCAGTGGGTCAGAAGTTTACATACACTAAGTTGACTGTGCCTTTAAACAGCTTGAAAATTCCAGGAAATAATGTCATGGCTTTAGAAACTTCTGATAGGCTAATTTACATAATTTGAGTCAATTGGAGGTGTACCTGTGGATGTATTTCAAGGCCTACCTTCAAACTCAGTGCCTCTTCGCTTGACATAATGGGATTTTTTTTTTTAAATCAGCCAAGACCTCAGAATAAATTGTAGACCTCCACAAGTCTGGTTCATCCTTGGGAGCAATTTCCAAATGGCTGAAGGTACCACGTTCATCTGTAAAAACAATAGTGCGCAAGTATAAACATCATGGGACCACGCAGCCGTCATACCGCTCAGGAAGGAGACGCGTTCTGTCTCCTAGAGATGAACGTACTTTGGTGTGAAAAGTGCAAATAAATCCCAGAACAACAGCAGAGGGCCCCGTGAAGATGTTGGAGCAAACAGGTACAAAAGTATCTATATCCACAGTAAAATGATTCCTATATCGACATAACCTGAAAGGCCGCTCAGCAAGGAAGAAGCCACTGCTCCACAACCGCCATAAAAAAGCCAGACTACGGTTTGCAACTGCACATGGGGACAAAGATTGTACTTTTTGGAGAAATGTCCTCTTGTCTGTTGAAACAAAAATAGAACTGTTTGGCCATAATGACCATTGTTATGTTTGGATGAAAAAGGGGGAGGCTTCCAAGCCGAAGAACACCATCCCAACCGTGAAGCACGGGGGTGGCAACATCATGTTGTGGGGCTGCTTTGCTGCAGGAGGGACTGATGGACTACACAATATATATGGCATCATGAGATAGGAAAATTATGTGGATATATTGAAGCAACATCTCAAGACATCAGTCCGGAAGTTAAAGCTTGGTCGCAAATGGGTCTTCCAAATGAACAATGATCCCAAGCATACTTCCAAAGTTGTGGCAAAATGGCTTAAGGACCACAGTCAAGGCATTGGAGTGGCTATCACAATGCCCTGACCTCAATCCTATAGAAAATGTATGGGCAGAACTGAAATGGCGTGTGCGAGCAAGCAGCAAGGAGGCCGTCAAACCTGGCTCAGTTACACCAGCTCTGTCAGGAGGAATGGGCCAACATTCACCCAACTTATTGTGGGAAGCTTGTGGAAGGCTACCTGAAACGTTTGACTCAAGTTAAATAATTTAAGGCAATGCTACCAAATACTATTTGAGTGTATGTAAACTTCTTAACGGGATCGATATGACAACAGCCAGTGAAAGTGCAGGTTGCCAAATTCAAAACAACAGAAATCTCATTATTCAAATTCCTTAAATACATACATGTATTTTATACCATTTTAAAGGTAATCTTGTTGTTAATCCCACCACAGCGTCCGATTTCAAATAGGCTTTACAGCGAAAGCACCACAAACGATTATGTTAGCTCACCACCAACTCACAGAAAAACACAGCCATTTTTCCAGCCAAAGAGAGGAGTCACAAAAAGCACAAATAGAGATAAAATGAATCACTAACCTTTGATGATCTTCATCAGATGACACTCATAGGACTTCATGTTACACAATACATGTATGTTTTGTTTGATAAAGTGCATATTTATATAAAAAAATCTCAGTATACATTGGCGCGTTACGTTCACTAGTTCCAAAAACATCCGGTGATATTGCAGAGAGCCACATAATTTTACAGAAATACTCATTATAAATGTCGATGAAAATACAATTGTTGAAAATACAATTGACATATAGATATGCCTCTCCTTAATGCAACCACTGACAGATAAAAAAAAAAAAATTTACGGAAAAAGCAAACCATGCAATAATCTGAGAACGGAGCTCAGAAAAAAAACAAAATTATCCACCATGTTGGATTCAACAGAAATCTGAAATAACATTATAAATATTCCTTTACCTTTGATGATCTTCATCAGAATGCGCTCCCAGAAATCCTAGTACCACAAATGTTTGATTTGTTCAATAATGTCCATTATTTATGTCCAAGTAGCTACTTTTGTTAGGGTGTTTAGTACACAAATCCAAGCGCTCGTACAGGTCTAGCCGAACGTCGTAGAAACATTTCAAACTAATTATAGAATCAATCTTTAGGATGTTTTTATCATAAATCTTCAATAACGATCCAACTGGAGAATTCCATTGTCTGTAGAAAAGCCATGGAACGCAGGTCGCTAATCATGTGAAATGCGCATGACCAGGACCTGGCTCTCTGCCAGATCACTGACTCAAAGAGCTCTCATCCGGCCCCACATCATAGTAGAAGCCTCATTCAAGTTTCTAAAGACGGTTGACATCTAGTGGAAGCCTTAGGAAGTGCAACATAACCAATATCCCACTGTGTATTCAATAGGGACTGGGTTGAAAACTGACCAACCTCAGATTTCCCACTTCCTGTTTGGATTTCTTCTCAGGATTTTGCCTGCCATATGAGTTCTGTTATACTCAGACATCATTCAAACAGTTTTAGAAACTTCAGAGTGTTTTCTATCCAATACTAATAATAATATGCATATATTAGCAACTGGGACTGAGGAGCAGGCTGTTTACTCTGGGCACCTTTCATCCAACCTACTCAATGCTGCCCCTGCAGCCATAAGAAGTTAAAATAAAGTAGTGATCCTAACTGACCTAAGACAGGGAATTTTTACTCTGATTAAATGTCAGGAATTGTGAAAAACTGAGTTTAAATGTATTTGGCTAAGGTGTATGTGAACTTCCGACTTCAACTGTACATACAGTTTAGCAAACTTAGTTTGCGATTGAGAATACAGTATATGATCTACTCAGACACTCTGTGTCCCACTTAGACCTTTTTTAACTGATTGTTATTGGTTCTCTCTCTGTGTGTGGTGTGTGTGTGTGTGTGTGTGTTTTTTACTATCCTTGTGGGGAATGGAAGTCCTCACAAGGATGATAAAACAAGTAAAATTCAGACAAGTGGGGACATTTCGCCGGTCCCCACAAGAAAAAGGCTATTTTAGAATTAGGTTCAGGGTTAGTGGTTAAAGAAAACAGGGTTTTGAAGGGGAAACAATTTTTTGGGTATTCACAAGGATATTAAAACAAACCTGTGTGTGTGTGTGTAGGTGCCCCAGAGGACCACGTCCATCTCTCCAGCCTTGGTCAGGAAGAACTCTCCTGGAAACGGACCTGCGGGCCTTGCTCCTAAAGCTGGAGCACACCTGATACGGGCCAGGTACACACACACACACACATATACTATACACACACTCCATGTTCCTTTGTGAATCAGGCAGTTTAATGTTGTTTGTGTGTGTTGCTGTAGTAACCCAGACCTGCGGAGGACTGATGTCCCAATGGAAACTCCCCTGAAGAGGAAGAGCAGTGGCAGCTCCTCCAGCTCCTCTACCCCTTCCTCCAAGGGGGGCAGCAACGAAAGAGGTACACACACACACACACCACCACACAGATTCCCATGTGTGTTACTGTAAATGTTTCAACCCTTAACACTCTATACAGTCAGAGAGAAGATGTGATTGGTTGACTATTTAGTGAGCAGAATGTGATTGGTTGACAGGGGCAAATCAAGCGGAGGGTTCTGGGGCATCGGCCCAGGAGACCAAAGAAGAAAACAGAGACGTGACGCTGACACGACCTAGCAGGCCCGCGGTAAGTACAGACACACAGAGAAAAACACAACCCATTCTCTTCTCTGAACTAACCAATACATGTCTCATCTCTCTCATCTTCTCTCGTCTCTGTCCCTCCCACATTCCTTTTTTATTTTCTCCCTCTTTCCTCTCTCTGCGTTTTTCTCCAACTTCTTTAGAGCTATAAGAGAGCTGTAGATGAGGTTAGTGGCATTTCTCCTCCCCCTTTCTCCATCTCTCCCCTGTTCACTTCCTAGCTCTTTCACTCATTCACCCACTCAGATATTTACTTACTCTCCACCCCCCCATCTAAGGCTGTTGCGGTGACCGTATTACCACCATACCGGCAGTAAAATTGAGTCACGGTAGTCTCCTCTTGTGCGCTCAGGACATGCGTTGTTAGTACTCAACTCACTAACGACCATCATGTCCTAATGGTCTGGTTCTCAGGGCTCTGGTGTCCATCTAACCACTCTGACAGCAATGCTAATGCAATCGAAAATCACATCAAAAATACTTAGCATCAAAACAGCATTGTCCTTTTAAAACTCACTTCATGGTGCCTCCCGAGTGGTGCAGCGGTCTAAGGCACTGCATCGCAGTGCTTGAGGCATCACTACAGACCCGGGTTCGATCCCAGGCTATGTCACAACCGTCCGTGACTGGGAGTCCCATAGGGCGGCGCACAATTGGCCCAGTGACATCCGGGCTAGGGGAGGGTTTGGCCTTGGGGGGCTTTACTTGGCTCATCGCGTTCTAACGACTCCTTGTGGCGGGACGGGCGCCTGCAGGCTGACTTCGGTCATCAGTTGAACAGCACATTGGTGCAGCTGGCTTCCCGGGTTAAGTGGGCAGGTTTGGTGGGTCATGTATCGGAGGACGGATGACTCGACCTTCGCCTCTCCCAAACCCATTGGGAAGTTGCAGCGATGAGACAAGATCGTAATTTGATCGCAATTGGATATCACAAAATTGTTGAGAAAAAGGGGGTAAAATATATATATATATATATATATATGTGTACCAGTCAAAAGTGTGGACACCTACTCATTCCAGGGTTTTTCTTTATTTTTACGAGTTTCTACATTGTAGAATAATAGTGAAGACGTCAAAACTATGAAATAATGACAGATTCTTCAAATAGCCACCCTTTGCCTTGATGACAGCGTTGCACACTCTTGGTATTCTCTCAACCAGCTTCATGAGGTAGTCAACTGGAATGCATTTCAATTAACAGGTGTGCCTTGTTAAAAGTTATTTTGTGGAATTTCTTTCCTTAATGCGTTTGAGCCAGTCAGTTGTGTTGTGACAAGGTAGGGGTGCTATACAGAAGATAGCCAGCCCTATTGCACTTGCAAAAACCATTAAGCGCTATGATGAAACTGGCTCTCATTAGGACCGCCACAGGAATGGAAGAACCAGAGTTACTTCTGCTGCAGAGGATAAGTTCGTTAGAGTTACCAGACTCAGAAATTGCAGCCCAAATAAATGCTTCACAGAGTTCAAGTTCAGACACATGTCAACAATCAACTGTTCAGAGGAGACTGAATCAGGCCTTCATGGTCGAATTGCTGCAAAGAAACCACAACTAAAGGACACCAATAATAAGAAGAGACTTGCTTGGGCCAAGAAACATGCGCATTAGACCGGTGGAAATCTGTCCTTTGGTCTGGAGTCCAAATTGGAGATTTTTGGTTCCAAACGTTGTGTCTTTGTGAGATGCCGAGTAGGTGAACGGATGATCTCAGCATTTGTGTTTCCCACCGTAAAGTATGGAGGAAGAGGTGTGATGGTGCTTTGCTGGTGACACTGTCAGTGATTTTATCTAGAATTCAAGGCACAATTAAACAACATGGCTACTACAGCATTATGCACCGATATACCATCCCTTCTGATTTGTGCTTAGTGGGACTATAATTTGTTTTTGAACAAGACAATCACCCAACACACCTTCCGGTTGTGTAAGGGCTATTTGACCAAGAAGGAGAGTAATGGAGTGCTGCATCAGATGACCTGGCCTCCGCAATCAGAAGACCTCAACCTAATTGAGATGGTTTGGGATGAGTTGGACCGTAGAGTGAAGGAAAATCAGCCAACAATTGATCAGCATATGTTGAAACTCATTCAAGACTGTTGGAAAAGCATTCCAGGTGTAGCTGGTTGAGATAATGCCAAGAGTGTGTTAAGTTGTCATCATGTCAACTTTGAAGAATCTCAAATATAAAATATATTTTGATTTGTTTAACACTTTTTTGGTTACTATCTGATCTCATATGTGTTATTTCATAGTTTTGAAGTCTTCACAATTATTCTACAATGTAGAAAATAGTAAAAATAAAGAAAAACCCTTGAATGAGTAGGTGTGTCCAAACATTTGACTGGTACTGTACATTAAAAAAAACTCTTACTGTGATTGATCAATATGAATAAATTACTTCAAACGGGTTGAAACTGAGTGGAAAAACATTGTCTTTGTGGATGTTGTTTTTAAAAGCCTAACAATGAAATGGACAGAGCTTTCAAAGGTGATGATTAATTCAAAACACCCATACACATATTAGAGCTTATGCATAGGCCTATATATGAGCCCCAGCCCATTAAAATTATTGTTCCCTTATACAAGACATAGTCTTGCACCACACAGACAGGCAGGGGCTATGTCTTGTGAGTGTTTGTCTGTGTAGCCAGTTGATGTGATAACCTTCTTGTGGTTTGACAGAAATACTTTTCCCCAAAACCTTCTCAATTAAAGGTTAACTGTAAAGTAGGCTTAATTGGAGGAAGTATATCATAAGTATATCGTTTGTATATTATATGTTATTTGCTAACTTTACCATGAAATGAGCAGCAGCAGTACAGGACCATCGATAGACCAGCACATTAGATGGCACATTCCTCAATGGCTAGATGCACAAATAAAGGGCCAGATGTGCAATTAAAGGGGGATTATACTCAATCTAAATCTGTTCTTTCAGACACCCAATAAATGGTCTTCTGATGTGATTTAAGCGTTGTTATGGACTCAGAACATCTAATTTCATTGTTTCTCTGTGAGAAATTGTAATTTTGAGAGTAAAATAAAAATATAAAACCAGGAAAAATATAACCGAAAACATAATTTGGGAAAATATAAAACAGATTTTATAGGTGGGTCAGAGTTAGTTGTTTATTAACCATTATTTTACCAGGTCTATTGACAGAAAACAGTGTACAAGAGAATGTAGCGCACTAAGGAGCTGAAGAAGATGTGCAGGGGAGAAGAGTGCCTATTTGAAAGCTAGAACAAAAGAAGTAGCTCGCAACATGTTCAATTTTTTAGAAGTAGCTCTCGTGCTACAAAAGGTTGGAGAACCCTAGTCTATCGCGTATTACGCACGGCAGAATTGTTGTATTTTTAATTACTGATTTAAGATGTCTTTGGTGCATTATTGGTCTAGCCTATACTCCTAAATTGAACATATTCTAGTTATTGGCTTTGAGTGTGGAATCTATTAGTATGCATACTGGATGGACTGGTTACCTTGTGCTACGCTCCAAACTTTCTATCCATGAGTCTGAGAGAGAACGTATAGGCCTAGACAATGCTTTTAGTTAATTGATTGTGCAGGGCAGCTTACAGTAGCTTGCAGCTTTCAGCCTATAGTGAATATGTATTTAATTTTTAATAGCCTAGTAATAAGGTATTTTCATAATAGATTGACCCATTACATTTAACTACGAAATATCTCACCATGCGTTTCTATCTCCTCCCCTCTCTCCTTCATTCCGTTCTCGAGTGTGCAGAGAGAGGGGCTGTCAATAGTTGAATAAAATATTTTTCTTTGTGAAACATGCCACTATTGATGTTCCCCAACAGATTTCACGTGGTTTCCCAAAAGAAGCACTAGATAGCTGCAGGAACAGGTTTGGAGAGCCCATGGCATACAGAACACTAGATAGCTGCAGGAACAGGGTTGGAGAGCCCATGGCATACAGAACACTAGATAGCTGCAGGAACAGGGTTGGAGAGCCCATGGCATACAGAACACTAGATAGCTGCAGGAACAGGGTTGGAGAGCCCATGGCATACAGAACACTAGATAGCTGCAGGAACAGGGTTGGAGAGCCCATGGCATACAGAACACTAGATAGCTGCTGGAACAGGGTTGGAGAGCCCATGGCATACAGAACACTAGATAGTTGCAGGAACAGGGTTGGAGAGCCCATGGCATACAGAACACTAGATAGCTGCAGGAACAGGGTTGGAGAGCCCATGGCATACAGAACACTAGATAGTTGCAGGAACAGGGTTGGAGAGCCCATGGCATACAGTTTGGGAGGAATATCACTTGTCGCCCAACGAGAGGCTGCATGCTCTTCAGTGGTTGATGCCTGGAGTGAAATAACCAGAAGAGCCTGCATGATTGAAAAACGAACAGGCGAGAAATCGGCCTCCATTCGTGAATCGAGTGCATACTGTTGTCGTCCTTTTCCCCCCTGTCTTTGTTCCTGCCCATTTCATAATGGGCCCTTCTAAATCGAAACCACTTTACATATTAGTGGAGACAAATTTGAATTGAGAATAGTCTGATGGGTGAAAATATGATCACTTGATGAGAGAACAGCGTGAGCAGCCGGAGGCAAGGAATGGAAGGCAAACAGATTTTTTTTGTAACTTTCTCAAATCATCAATAGCCAGACGCATCATGCAGCCCATATATGTTTTGATTTATAAGATATTCTATGGTTCGTATCACTTTTACGCTCAACATAGCCACTTCATATGCACACTCGCTCCGGAATGGGAAAACATACTTTCTATTTTATTCAGCTAAGTTATTAAATTACTTACTATAAAATCATATAATATATAATAATGGCACGGGACTTATAAGCATATCTTGTCTGCTAAATGAACAAGTCTACAGCCTATGGCATGGTGCATAGCCAGATAACATACAGTAGGCCAACTCATATTCTGTTTTTCTGAAATACATTGAACAGAAATATGGACGCAACATGTAACATGTCTGTTTCATGAGCTGAAATAAAAGATTCCCGAAATTGTCCATTTTAACCCCCCCTTTGTTCAGGGACACATTATTCCATTTCTGTTAGTCACATGTCTGTGGAACTTGTTCAGTTTATGTCTCAGTTTTGGAATCTTATGTTCATACAAATATTTACCACATGTTAAGTTTGCTGAAAATAAATGCAGTTGACAGTGAGAGGACGTTTCTTTTTTGTTGTTGCTGAGTTTATCTATTCCCAGTCAAAGTGCACCTGTGTAATGATCATGCTGTTTAATCAGCTTCTTGATATGCATCACCTGTCATGTGGATGGAATATCTTGGCAAAGGAGAAATGCTCACTAATAGGGATGTAAACAAATTTGTGCATTTATTAGACTTTTTAAAAATGTAGATGTTCCAAAGGCACACATCGGTAGCTTGTATACGTGAAGGCCTGGAAATGCTAAACTTGTTTGTTAAATAACGGTCAATTAACGTAAGACTGGCAGTCTTTTGCATGACAAACGGCTGACAAAATGTCATAACCGCCACAGCCTTCTCTCTCTCTCTCTCTCTCTCTCTCTCTCTCTCTCTCTCTCTCTCTCTCTCTCTCTCTCTCTCTCTCTCTCTCTCTCTCTCTCTCTGTCTCTGTCTCTGTCTCTGTCTCTCTCTTTCTCTCTCTTATTGTCTCTCTTTCTCTCTCTCTCTCTCTTATTGTCTCTCTTTCTCACTCTCTGTCTTTCTCTATTTTCTCTCCACCTCTATCATCCAGGAGGAGTTGGTAAGATATCTATTGATCCCCATGTGCACGCTCATATCCACACTGTCCCCTCTTTTCACATGCACGCCCAGGGCCGGATTAAGAAATCATAGGCCCTGAGCCTTTCTTCCCCTTCCCGGCACACACATAATTTGGTGTAAACAAGTCTGTGCACCAAGATGCAATTCGATGCGTGTTAAATTTACTGTTGAAGGAAAAATTACCCTTTATAAATAAAGCCATACTAATGTTTGCCATGTGGCATAGGCTATTAATTGAGCAGAGGAATTTTTAGGATTTCTTCACAAGATTATTTTTGTTGTTGCATGTGCCCAAAAATGTGGCCTTTTAATTAAAAACGCACTTCATGCAATTCGTCATTTTCATGACAGAATACATTGACTGAACATTTTTTTAAACCACACAAATGACAGAAATGAGTGGCTTCTCCGACACTGACAAACTGAGATCAATCTGGTCTTTAATTCAGACAAACAATAGCCCAGGTCAATGAAGCAACACACAGATTGTACAATATTAGGAGGCAATTTACATTACCAGTCAAAAGTTTGGGCACACCTACTCATTCAAGAGTTTTTCTTTATTTTTACTATTTTCAACATTGTTGAATAATAGTGAATACATCAAAACTATTAAATAACACATATGAATTCATTTAGTAACCAAAAAAGTGTTAAACAAATCGAAATATATTTTATATTTGAGATTCTTCAAAGTAGCCAAAGTAGCTTGATGAAAGCTTTGCACACTCTTGGCATTCTCTCAACCAGCTTCACAAGGTAGTCACCTGGAATGCATTTAAATTAACAGGTGTGCTTTGTTAAAAGTGAATTTGTGGAATTTCTTTCCTTAATGCTGTGTGTTGTGACAGGCTACTGCCACCCCTACCATATCTCAAGATAAGCTACTTTGAAAACCAGTGCTGCTGTTAGCTAATGTTTATGTTTATATTGGTTCTACAGACAGACTAGTCATCTTTTTTTCAGCAACAGGCATTTTCTTTCCAAACTACATTTTTCCTGCCATTTTATTTTGAAATCTGAAAAAGGCAAACTGACAGCTGCAATCAACCATAGAAATATAATCCATAGATGGCAGTTCCCATTCATGTCAGGACTGGCATCCATTGCTATTGTACAAATGAGTTTAACAGTCAAATTGCCAGGGTAAGGGGTTACAACACCCTTCTATGGATTATATGTCTATGGCCACAACGCAACAAGCTGTAACCTATATTTGGTGTGTATGCTGCCCAAACTGTAGCCTTGCCGACTGTTGGCATACTGGTAACTGTCCAAATAAAGAAAACAACACTTGTGTAAACAAGGGATACAAAGTATATGTTATGGTGTGGGGGGCATGTTCCTGTTATGGTTTAGGTCCACATGTAGAATCTATGCTGAAGCTTTTCTAGCAGCTCGTGGTGACGCAACACCCTTTTATTAAGACACTTTGTGTTGGTTTTTCCTTAATTTTGACCAATACCTGTATGTGCTTGTGATAAAGTTAACCACCATTATTAAAAAACAATAAAAAATCCTCTGTTGGCTAAATTATTCCTTCTGATGTATTTTGAACATTGAGAGCGGACTTCTTTGGTTGGATAAAATTATAATAATAAAAACAATGTAATTTCCCTCTTGGGCCCCCACGGTCCTGGGCCAAGGGGCTTCATCCCCGGTAAGCCCCTACATTAATCCGGCCCTGTGCACGCCCCTCTCTCCTCTAGCTCACGCCCCTCTCTCCTCTAGCTCACGCCCCTCTCTCCTCTAGCTCACGCCCCTCTCTCCTCTAGCTCACGCCCCTCTCTCCTCTAGCTCACGCCCCTCTCTCCTCTAGCTCACGCCCCTCTCTCCTCTAGCTCACCTGTTTTGCTCTACCTGTTCCGTGTGACAGGCAGACTGGGGAGCATTGGAGCTGTGTTTCCCCTTAAACAGATAACCACTGACCATAAGGGTTGAGTTCCCAGAACCCTAACCCTTCTGTTAGTGACCTTTCTTGACTCCATCCTGACTGAATCCTCATTGTTCCTCACTCACACTCTGAGGAAGGAGTTAGCCGCTGAAAAATGTGTAAAATGTTGTGCCAATAAAATGTTCCCCATAAATCAAAGCAACTGTTACTGCACCCACGACATGAGTGCTGACCTTTTATAATATCCTCTACTGACCTTTGACCTCCTCACCTCCAGGACTTGACGGCTCTAGCCAAGGAGCTGAGGGAGCTGCGTCAGGGGGAGGAGCCTAATCGCCCGCCCGTCAAGGTGACGGACTACTCCTCATCCAGTGACGAGTCACAGAGTGACGAGGAGGGAGATGGAGGAAGTAACGACGGCTCTGTGTCTGTCAGCGACATCCCACGCATCATGTGAGTGTGTGTGTATTTGCATTTTAATATATGCATTTATTTTATTGTAGCTATGTATCTTAAATCTGTAATATGTAACTTTTTGGCAACCAGACCAAATCCACATAGAAATGTGAGTTATAGATCTGTAATTCCATTGAAAGCAAGTCTAAAAAGCTGTAGATCTTTTCTACAGTATGTGCACTATTTGCTTCTTTCACTCTGGGTTTTGTACACCAGTTTCAAACAGTTGAAAATACAATATTGTTGGTTCTGGAAACCATATTTCAGTGGTTTAAATGCGACAATGATTCTCTACACATAAACTTAAATTACTATTAGAATTTTATCAACCAGGAAATGGCAGAGCGATGTCTGCATAGGGCATCTTTTAGTTTTTTAAACGTGTGTGTGTGTGTTGTCAGGCCGGCTGCGGGGCAGAGTAGTGGTGAGGTGTACGGTGTGATGGGAGGACATAATGATTCCTACGGCAACCGTTCCCAAGACAGCACCCTGATGATGAGAGAGGTCAGTCGCCTTTCACTTTTAACCCCTGACCCCTGGGCTCCACTCTGCTTGCTTAATACACAACTCAGCATCCTGGCATGCACTCGGCTCTGCGTGTGTCTGTCTGTGTAGAATGAGTCTCTGCATTGTCACCAGCCGTCGCTCAGCTTCTTCAATCCTTTGGGTTTACCCACCTTCCACATCAGCGGCAGAACATCCACCTTAACCACAGACCCAGATGAACCTCCAAACCCTAAACCTCACCTTAACCATTAGATTCCCACCTTAACCTTACCTTAACCACAAATCTAGAATCATCTTACCTTTACCAAATCCTACCCATCACAAGGAAATCGATTCATCTGAACACAGATCAGTGTGTAGAGTGGCCCTCACTCTCTCTCTGTTCCAGACCTATGGGGACAGGAGGCGGAACTCCGCTCTCGCCGACAGCAACGGTTTCCCCGGAAACGCCAATCTGCCCGATCTGGTGCAGCAAAGCCCCTCCCCCATGGTCTCCCCTGGCGATGGCTCTGGGCGCAGCCACCCCAAAGTAGGTTCACTAGACCCCTACACCCTAACTGCTTATGCCCTTGCACCCTACACCCTTACTTGCTAGCCCTGTACACACAAGCTCCCTACATTCTAGCCCTCTACACACAAGCTCCCTACTCCCTAGCCAGCAGATCCGACCCTCTTGCTTACAGCTGCATTAAGGTCGGACAGGCTTCCTGTGTAGATTAAGAAACCATGGATGGAGCCAGTGCGAGATATGGCTCAGAAACGTAACTCAATCCAGGGATGAGAAATGCGTTGTACTCCAAATTGTCCCATTATCCCAACTAGGGCCGACCCCTTTTAGTCGACTGGTCGATTATTTGGTCGATAGGCTGTTGGCTGACCAAGATTTCTTTAGTCAAGCAGAAAAAATATATAATAATGATCATGGTGTACAAGACACCTGTCTGATTCGCTCTGTGTGGACTGATCCATTGTGGAGGCCGTGGGGATGGCACAGTCCATCGCTTTAAGACATGTGCTACTGAAATTGTATATGGTTATATTACATAAACAATGGTGCAACACTAATAAAAAAAATAACATTATTTTATAACAAATGCGCTTTCTCCCATGTTGGATAGTGGTCGCCGGCAGCGGTTATGAAACACATCAGTGCGCTGTTGAATTGGTGCCTTTTCCTAGACCATTTTGCTATGTGCATAATAGCAAAGTTAACCAGCATATCGGTGTTGAGAACAATGCCGGAGGCAGCAGCAGAATGAGGAGATGACAATACAACCCTTGCCTTTTTGAAAAGTGAGGAGAGAGGAAACCAGAACTTAAGTAGGTCTATAATCAATAGCCTAACTGTTAAATGTGCCTGTCTTTATAAATCATCAATATATCTACAGAAGTAAGACAGATTCTGTTTCTCTTGCCTGTTTGAGTGTGTGTTTAATAGCCTACTGATTCCATGAGCACCAAGCTTCACACAGCAATTTCACAAATTCGGCTGTTTTTAATCTTCTCTCTAATAAAGGCTTTACTTTGTTAGAACAGCCTCTCTGGTATTATTTCTCATTTATTTTGTGTTTACACTGTTTCAAATAGTTTGAAAAATAATATTTATAATGATAATAACTCGTATTTTTCTTGATCTCCTTGAATAATTAGCTTAAACAATAAATAAACCGTTCCATTTCGGAAATTGCATTCATGAAAGAATGCGACTGTTTAGTCTTTGCTCTAATAAAGGCTTGACAAAAAAAAAACATTTTAACAGACTCTCTGGTACGCTTATACTTTATTTACTGTTTACATTACATTCTAAATGGTCAGACAAATTCTATTGTAATCTATACAACACGTGTTAGTCACACATAATATGCACACATGGCTTGTCACATTTCTAGTCACATTTATTCCACACATCGGACTTCCCCTTTACCTCCTGAGCAACCTGGAAAATATTCCCCTGTTTCAAGTTTATTTATCACGTCCTCTGCATCCATTTTGGTTTCATATGTGTTACGGTGTTCAGAGTTTGTTATAATCAATTTATTGATGTGATTAGGATATGCTATAGGCACGGCCTGCCCACTCATTAGGCAGCAACAACACATCCAACAACAACACAAAACCTCAATTTCTGCCCAAAAACAATGACACTTTCTCTCAACCAGTGACGTATGGGCTCTTTTGGTGAGGGCTGATGCCGATCTTTGATAAGCATTGCCCACTTTGTCAAGGGCAGGGACTAAAAATGTTTTGCTTGTTCATTCACAGCGTGCCTCTCCAGGGTGCTGTTGGAGAGAAACATCTCTGCAGCGCTGCACCAACGTTCAGTAAAAAAATTATCTAACATAAATCATGTAGCAGATACAGGATATGAAAGAAAGAGTATCAAATCAAATTGTATTTGTCATATACACATGTTTAGTGCCTTTTCCTAGACCATGTTGCTATGTGCATAATAGTTTGTATATGTAAATTTTTTGACAAGCTGATCATAGTGAAAAAGAAAATACTACTGTATTTCCCGCTGTGTAAACACAATGCAAATAGGCAATAACTCCTTATAAAGTTTGATTGCTGATATATTCAGAGCTTAAATAGCCATTGATTGATTAGTTACAGGAATCAGGACTAATAAAGCCAATGCTATGGCCTGTTTTACAAACGGTGGGCCTACCATACTGATGGGCATTCATAAAATTCCATTGAGTGCCGACATGGTAGGCTACACTCTAGTAAGCACGAGTAGACGTCTTTTTGATGTCATTTTCTTGTCCTTTCCAGAAGTCGTTTTTTGGTGTTTTACAAACAGTAGGCTTACCACATAGACTGGCATTCATAAAATTGGATTACAGGTAAGACTGTAGGCAACACCTCTGTAAGCACAGACCAACGCTGTTGCCTTTTTGGATGTCTTTTTTTGGTGCAGTTCCGGACCGGTCTTGATTTCCACATCCACGGACATTGGTTTTTGGTCCGGTCTGGACCAACTCTGAATCAATCATAGACATCTATGTTAGGTTCAGATTTTTCATCTATGTTTGGACCAGCCTTGATTTGGTACAAACATAGACGTCTATAAATAACATATTTTCAACTTTCATTCAGAACCAAAATTGAGCCTAATTTCAACATCCGTAAAAATATATATTTTCAATGCCTGTGAAATCCGTATTTTCAACATCAGGAAAATAAGGATTTTCGACTTTCATTCAGAACCAAAAATGAAACTGATTTCAACGTCCGGATAAGATACCTTTTCAGCATCCTGGAAAATATATATTTTAATCATACAGAAAATACCTTTTCACCTTTCATTCAGAACCTAAATTTAACCTAACATGCTGACCAGACCAGACCAGACGTGCGCGTCGCAAAATGAATTTAGAAATCCATGTTATTCAATTATTGCACCCACACTGCTCGCGCGCGCCAACGAGCGTCTGCGATGTCAAGGGCTAAAATAGAACTCCTTTCTATTTCTGACACAGATCGCGCTGAAAGTCCTGCCTCTCCCATCTCCTCATTGGTTTATAGAAGCAGGTACGAACTGTTTTGCCGGTCATCGTGGTAATACTATGAAAGTTTAGATGCCGATCACCATATAAGTTCAAAGATGAAAAAGCCTGGAAGGAGGAGAGTTGACTAGAAACGATTCGGTTGGCTGTTTTATGTGTCGATTAATTGTCGGAGTAGAGGAGCTTTTGCATTTCAGGTAAAATAACAACTCAATGTTTATATCCCAGGACAAATTAGCTAGCAACAGCAAGCTAGCTAAATAGGACAAATTAGCAAGTGCAAGCTAACAAGCTAAATAGGACAAATTAACTAACAAGCTAACTAGCTAACAAGCTAAATTACCATACATGTTTAATGTATGTCCCCAAATTAATGTAATTGGTTCTGAGTTTGTTTTGATATTTTAACCTGCGTGTAGTGATCACGTTTGGTGTAGTGGGACAACATAAATGTATGCACGATAGCACATGCGCGTAGCCGGTTTGGGTTCCGTGTAAGTTCAAAGTCTGGGAAATACTTATTTTAAAAGTATTTTCAACTTAATTTTGCTTACAGGGACGAGTCTAGTTTTGCAGGGGGTTTCATCTTTTGGGCTCGCCTATGCCGGCAGAACGGCAAAGACCGGCCCTGGCATGTTCAGATGGAATTAGTTTTACTGGCGGGGGGGGGTCGGGTTATGTACTTATGTGCACATGCACAAAACACCACATCTTGTCCTAATCTGCCGTGGCACTAATTTTTACCTGGCAGGAGAGTAAAATTTCCAACCAGAATAACCTATTGTTTTTTGGCAAACTCCAAGGTTCTCTGATAATATAGTCCAGTGCGAACACGGACAGTGCAATAAACACTTTGATGTTCTGTGGTGGTCTCTGCAGCACGGAGGAGAGAGAGACAACGGGTGCCAGTCACAGTAGCAGTCGTTCAATCTTCTCAGAGTAACATTTGGGATAATGGGACAATTCGGAGGACAACACATTTCTCGTCCCTGAATTGAGGCACTGTCCGAGCCATATCTCGCACCAGCTCTGTGGTGTCTTAATCTACACAGGAAGCCTGTCCAACCTTAATGCAGCTGTAAGCAAGCGGGTCGGATTTGCTGGCTACCTAGCCCTGTGGCTCTGTGCCCTTGTGCTCTCTCTGCATCCTGTACTAAAACAAACAAAAAAACTCACCCTCTGTCAAGTCTGACTTGGACCTAGACGCTGAGTCTGTCTGGCTCACCATTAAACCCACTCTAACCTAGTTTAACCCAATCCATAACCATTTCTTCCATATGTTCTCTTCCTTTTTTGCTGGTCGCATTCTCTGCTCTCTCTGCATGCTGTGTGTTTGCATGGCAAATGTTGCTCAACCCACTTTCTGCTCTGGCAACCCATAAGTGTATGCTGAAAACTCTCACCACCTGGCAACCTGTTACCTCAGGACAGAAATTAGGGCCTGGAGTTTTTCTTGTTTAGATGTTCAGGGAAAACTCTGAACCCTACCTATAATGCTCTGAGATCCTGATCCTACCCCCCCTCTCTCTGATTTGCAGTATGGCATGGGCAGTGGGAGTGGCTCCAAGTCCTCCTCCTTCACGCCATTCGTTGATCCACGAGTCTACGGAACCTCCCCCACCGATGATGATGATGAAAACTCTGCCTCTGGTGAGTCAGTTATCTTGTCAATCTTCTGTCATCCTTGCTCTAGCTCTTGTTGCCAGTAAATTGCTTAGGAAGGAGGAGGTTGCCTGAATGTTGCTCTAAGGTTGTAATGTTGTGTGAACATACTGTACAGGGTGTCCTGTTGTAAGTTTGAAAGGTTGTGTGAACATTAGTATAATGTTATCCTGTGGTTGCAGCTCTCTTTACAAATGAGCTGCTGCTTCAGGAGCAGGAGCAGGCCAGACTGAACGAGGCCAGAAAGATCAGTGTGGTCAACGTGAACCCGACCAACATACGACCTCATAGCGACACGCCTGAGATACGCAAATACAAGAAGCGCTTCAACTCTGAGATACTGTGTGCTGCTCTCTGGGGTAAGACACTTGAAATATATGTTATATATGTTTACACGTGCGTGCGTGCGTGCGTGCGTGTTGGAAGGTGCTTTCTGTGTCCATATATCCATGACTTTTGTATCTATAAGTGTCCATATATCCATGACCTATGAAATCTTGGAATCGTTCTTGACTGTAATGTGATTTGTGGATTCAAATAAAGTATTTAAAATGTGTGTGTCTAGGTGTGAACCTGCTGGTGGGGACAGAGAACGGTCTTATGTTGCTGGACCGCAGTGGTCAGGGGAAGGTGTATAACCTGATCAACCGCCGACGCTTCCAACAGATGGACGTTCTGGAGGGCCTCAACGTCCTGGTCACCATATCTGGTAGGGCTGACTGCAGCAAGACAGCTACTTGAACACAGTTAGACTTTAACAAATGGTTCTGTGGCCCCATCGAGTAAGATTTATGGTGTTCTTCTGTTTTTTTGGTTTTTAACTGTCTGGCCCCAAAAGGCAGGCTTGTGTTTCCTAAAGAGCTGGAGGCCTGTAGCATTGCTTTGTTCAGGTTCTATGATCACTCTCAAATAGCCAACAGGCTTAAGACCTTTCCCTCCCTTCCCTTTCCTCTCCTTTCCTCTCTCTCTCTCTCTCTCTCTCCTCTCTCTCTCCCCTCTCTCCTTTCTTCTCTCTCTCTCTCTCTCTCTCTCTCTCTCTCTCTCTCTCTCTCTTTTTCTCTCTCTCTCTTTTTCTCTTTCCTCCTCCTCCTCCAGGGAAGAAGAATAAGCTGCGTGTGTACTACCTGTCCTGGCTGAGGAACAGGATATTACACAACGACCCCGAGGTGGAGAAGAAGCAGGGCTGGGTCACTGTAGGAGAGCTGGAGGGCTGCGTGCACTACAAAGTCGGTATGTGTGTGGACTGGGGGCATGACGTTTAACTCTGGGTGTCTGTGTGTTGCATTAGCCCATTAAGCTAAAGCCAAGGCATTATCACCGGGTACTAACACAAGTGATTGACTCTCCTGTGTGTGTGTGTGTTTCCAGTGAAGTATGAGAGGATCAAGTTTCTAGTGATCGCTCTGAAGAACTCAGTGGAGATCTACGCCTGGGCACCCAAACCCTACCACAAGTTCATGGCCTTCAAGGTAACACACAGAAATATTATCTTATTATCTTAATTCCTCCCCTACCAGTGTGTAGCTCCCACCTACTCTCACCTGGGTGATGCCACAGCAGCCATTTTGTAGCTGAATGCTCTCCACAGTATCTCTCTCAATAATGTCTATCTTTCTCTCTGTTCCCCACTGTCTTTCTCTCTCTGTCTGTCAGTCGTTCACTGACCTACAGCACCGCCCCCAGCTGGTTGACCTGACAGTGGAGGAAGGTCAGAGGTTAAAGGTCATCTATGGCTCCAGCGTTGGGTTTCATGTAATCGACGTCGACTCTGGCAACCCGTATGACATCTACATCCCCTCCCACGTAAGGCTGCGTGTGCATGCGTGTGTATGTGTGTGCGTGCGTGGTCAGAGAAGGACTACTGAACCAGGTAACATCTGATTTCTGCACTCTGGTGGTGAGAAGATGGTTTCCCTCTGAACTACTACCTTTTAAATGGTAACCGTACCTACTGTGTGGCAGTTCTGGTTTCAGGGCTCAAATACCATGACGGTTACCATTTATGTTGTTGAAACCATGACAAGGCTGTTTTGTTGACATTGTGTGTTACCATGGTGATTGTGTGACTGATGGAGTGGGAGATTCCATTGTTGCAGCAGTTTCTCATCGCACAGGGGGGTGGGGAGCTGGCCACAAGACAAGGAGGGAGGGAAAGAAGGGCTAGAAAGAGAGATTTGGAGGTAGAGGAGTTGCGGGGGTCATGTTCTGTGCCAGCCAGGCTGACACCAGCCCCCCACCCCTCCACTGTGTGGTATCTATCGCCCCCGGCAGATTCAGAGTCAGGTGACGCCCCATGCCATCGTGGTGCTGCCGCGGACTGATGGGATGGAGATGCTGCTGTGTTACGAGGACGAGGGCGTCTATGTCAACACCTACGGACGCATCACTAAAGACGTGGTGCTGCAGTGGGGAGAGATGCCTACATCTGTTGGTAGGTCACACACACACTATATACACAACTCTCACTGCCACCCTCACAAACACTTCTATGCCTCTCACTGGTTCATAAAATACACCCCTCAATACCTCTCACTAGTCCCTCTCTTTACCTTGGCTACCCCTCTCCCTCACTATTCCGCACAACCATGCACTACCCCTCACTACCCCTCTATACTCCCTCTCTATCCCCCTCTGATCCACTAGTACGGCTAGGACTCCTAGTCTTTTCAGCTTACAACCCCAGACTCAGCTCCAGCCCCTGCTCCCCAGCTCCAGCCCCTGCTCCCCAGCTCCAGCCCCTGCTCCCCAGCTCCAGCCCCTGCTCCCCAGCTCCAGCCCCTGCTCCCCAGCTCCAGCTCCATTCCCTGCTCCCCAGCTCCAGCTCCAGCCTCTGCTCCCCAACCAGGGCCAGCTCCAGCCCCTGCTCCCCAACCAGGGCCAGCTCCAGCCCCTGCTCCCCAACCAGGGCCAGCTCCAGCCCCTGCTCCCCAACCAGGGCCAGCTCCAGCCCCTGCTCCCCAACCAGGGCCAGCTCCAGCACCTGCTCCCCAACCAGGGCCAGAACGAATGAGTTTCTAATGGCGGGCACATTTCTTCACTGGACCTCCTATATGTGCATGCGCTTGCATATTCACCATTTTGTTTTAGGAGTGTTATAGTGAAAACCATAGGCAGCTTATGAGTTTCAAGGTTGGGGAAGCTACAGTTTATCCTACCATCTCTACCGATCTGCATGCCAGTTATGATTCTTTTTATATGCGCATTTTCGTGGAACAGTTTCATTTCACTAATAACGTTTTTGTCTCTCAAAATCAGTGTTACATGGTCAATCATGAATCTGAAGTAAAACAAAAAAAGCTCAAAGTAAAAACTCAACTAAGGCGAGAGCATCAGCCTCTGCCATATAAACACATTGATACACTGGCGGCTAAAGAAATGAGAGCATTGAACTCCGAGATTGCCTTCAGGCCAATGCAGTAAGCCTATAACTTAATCGTCAACTAAGTAAAATACATTGGCCTAAAGTTGACTATTAAACATTTTCGAAAATATTTCACATTCATCGGTCTACTCCGCCTCTCTGCCTCCCTTTTTAATCTGTCTTGACTTGAGCTATTGCTGGTGAAGTGCAACATTGTATCAAATCATCAACTGGATCCAGCCCCAAGCTGTCTCTAGGGAACGTGCAACATTATATCAACTAACCTATTCCAGGTCTTCAGAGTTTCCTGTGCCATTGAGCTTGGGACAGACAGCTGTTTTTTTTTTCCACTGGATATATTATTATATATATTTTTTTCATTATTTAACCTTTATTTAACTAGGCAAGTCAGTTAAGGACAAATTCTTATTTACAATGACAGCCTACACCGGCCAAACCCGGACGACGCTGGGCCAATTGTGCACCGCCCTATGGGACTCCCAATCACGGCCGGATGTGATACAGCCTGGAATCGAACCAAGGACTGTAGTGACGCCTCTTGCACTGAGTTGCAGTGCCTTAGACCGCTGGGCCACTTGGGATCCCATGGATAATATGGAATAATCAGATCAAGATATTCTGTTATTTTACACCGATGCGTGATTATCAAGGCCGGGAGTGTTGGAAAGATTTTTCAAATACTGAGAAACTGTCATTCACAAAAACAGACTTTGTTGACTTACTGTGTGAGGTGAAGAAAAAATGACTGAGAAGCTCAGTTTATTAGTGGTGGACGTGGTGAGCTATAACTATCAAAAATCAGACATTGCCAAATGGGTACTTAACTACTTTTGCACGTAGCAGGCCAGGTAGGCCTACTTCTGAGTGTGCTCAGGCACGTGTGCTCCCTCAACTTTATCAGGAAATAGAAACCAGACACATGCTCATTGCTCACATGGAGCACTCCAAACAAAAACAATTGACAAATCTGGTAATTGTTATTAAATAAACCAAAACTTGTTTCTCACAAGTGTAGCAGGTTGTGAACTCTGCAAACAACGTTTCCTGTCTGATAATGATTATGGTAAATGACTGTAATTAATACATTAACAGAAATTCATGGGGATTAACGGTACATCTACTAGACCTGCTGATGTGTTATGGAGAATTACTCAAAAAATAAACAATCAGCGGTCTAAGGCACTGCAGTGCTTGAGGCGTTAGTACATATCCAGGTTCGATCCCGGGCTGTGTCGTAGGCGGCTTTGACCGGGAGACCCATGAGGTGATGCACAATTGGACTGAATTAATGTCTTTCTGTCGGTGCGCGTCTCTAAAATAAATTATTCATATTTCAATATTTTATTTGGACGGGCAAGGAGATGCGGTAGGGTGGGCCAGGCCCCCTAAGGCCCGCCCATAACGCCAGACCTGTCTCCAACCCCTGCACTCCAACCCCTGCACTCCAACCCCTGCACTCCAACCCCTGCACTCCAACCCCTGCACTCCAACCCCTGCACTCCAACCCCTGCACTCCAACCCCTGCACTCCAACCCCTGCACTCCAACCCCTGCACTCCAACCCCTGCACATCAACCCCTGCACATCAACCCCTGCACACCAACCCCTGCACACCAACCCCTGCACACCAACCCCTGCACACCAACCCCTGCTCTCCAACCCCTGCTCTCCAACCCCTGCTCTCCAACCCCCGACCAAATACCTCATAGTAGTTTTACATGTAGCATTCCCCTTCCAAATGCAATATAATAACACACACAATTGCAACCCATAGATCGACAGTTACAGACACTCTGCATACAAGTGATGCCCCTCGACCTGGACTTCTCACACTCCTTACCCCTAGAGTACTGCCCCTCCTCAGCACAGGGAGGAATGTTTCTGTGTCTGTTTGTCTGCTACTTTATGTTATTCATGTTGTTTTTGTGTTGTTTGATTGACAACCAGATGATACTAAAATCTAATGGATATCTACCTGTACATGAATCTGTCTACCCATCTCTCTGGGTCTATGATCTGTCTACCTGTCTCTCTGGGTCTAGGATCTGTCTACCTGACTCTCTGGTTCTGTCTGTTTCTCCAGGTCTAGGATCTACAGTTGAAGTCGGAAGTTTACATACACTTAAGTTGGAGTCATTAAAACATGTTTTTAAACCAGTCCACAAATTTCTTGTTAACAAACTATAGTTTTGGCAAGTTGGTTAGGACATCTACTTTGTGCATGACACAAGTAATTTTTCCAACAGTTGTTTACAGACTGATTATTTCAATTATAATTCACTGTATCACAATTCCAGTGGGTCAGAAGTTTACATACACTAAGTTGACTGTGCCTTTTAAACAGCTTGGAAAATTCCAGAAAATTATGTCATGGCTTTAGAAGCTTCTGATGGGCTAATTGACATCAAATGAGTCAGTTGGAGGTGTACCTGTGGATGTATTTCAAGGCCTTCCTTCAAACTCAGTGCCTCTTTGCTTGACATCATGGAAAAATCCAAAGAAATCAGCAAAGACCTCAGAAAAAAATTAAAGACCTCCACAAGTCTATTTCATCCTTGGAAGAAATGTCCAAATGCCTGAAGTTACAATGTTCATCTGTACAAACAATAGTATGCAATTATAAACATCATGGGACCACGTAGCCGTCATACCGCTCAGGAATGAGACGCGTTCTGTCTCCTAGAGATTAACGTACTTTGGTGCGAAAAGTGCAAATCAATCTCAGAACAACAGCAAAGGACCTTGTGAGGATGCTGGAGGAAACGGGTACAAAAGTATCTATATCCACAGTAAAATTTGTCTGATTTCGACATAACCTGAAAGGCCGCTCAGCAAGGAAGAAGCCACTGCTCCACAACCGCCATAAGAAAGCCAGATTACGGTTTGCAACTGCACATGGGGACAAAGATTGTACTTTTTGGAGAAATATCCTCTTGTCTGATGAAACAAAAATAGAACTGTTTGGATATATTGAAGCAACATCTCAAGACATCAGTCAGGAAGTTAAAGCTTAGTCGCAAATGGGTCTTCCAAATGGTCAATGACCCCAAGCATACTTCCAAAGTTGTGGCAAAATGGCTTAAGGACAACAAAGTCAAAGTATTGGAGTGGCCATCACAAAGCCCTGACCTTAATCCCATAGAAAATTTGTGGGCAGAACTGAAAAAGTGTGTGCGAGGAAGGAGGCCTACAACCTGACTCAGTTACACCATCTTTGTCAGGAGGAATGGGCCAAAATTCACCCAACTTATTGTGGGAAGCTTGTGGAAGGCTACCTGAAACATTTGGCCCAAGTTAAACATTTTAAAGGCAATGCTACCAAATACAAATTGAGTGTATGTGAACTTCTGGGAATGTGATGAAAGAAATGAAAGCTGAAATAAATAATTATCTCGACTATTATTCTGACATTAAATATAGTGGTGATCCTAACTGACCTAAGACAGGGAATTGTTACAGATTAAATGTCAGGATTTGTAAAAAAAAAAAAAAAGTTAAAAAATAAAAGATTTGTTTAAATGTATTTGGCTAAGGTGTATATAAACTTCCGACTTCAACTGTATCTATCTGTCTTTCTGGGTCTAGGATACGTCTACCTGCTTCTCTTTGGATGGAGACATTTTCTGTTTGTTTTTATGTATGCATGTCAAATACATTGTCTTTATTTACTGAGTGTACAAAACATTAGGAACACCTGCTCTTTCCAAGACAGACTGACCAAGTGAATCCAGGTGAAAGCTATGACCCCTTACTGATGTGTCTTGTTAAGTCCACTTCAATCAGTGTAGATGAAGGCAAGGAGACAGAATAAAGATTTTTTAAATATATTTTTAGCCTTGAGACGTTTGTGTATGTGTCATTCAGAGGGTGAATGGGCAAGTCATCTATTTAAGTACCTATGGTAGTAGGTGCCAGGCGCACTGGTTTGTGTCAATAACTGCAACGCTGCTGAGATTTTCACGCTCAACAGTTTCCCATGTGTATCAATGGTACACCACCCATAGGAAATCCAGCCAACTTGAAAGAACTGTGGGAAGTATTGGAGTCAACATGGGTCAGCATCCATGTGGAACGCTTTCGAAACCTTGTAGTGTACATTAAGACGAATTGAGGCTGTTCTGTGGGAAAGGGGGGCGGGGCATGCAACTCAATATTAGGAAGGTGAAGGTGTCTTTAATGTTTTGTACGCTCAGTGTACATACGTCAAATAATGTCAAGTACATGAGTTGCGCTTGATTAAATTTCCTCTGTGCCATGGACTAGCTCCAACGGCGTAAGGTCCAAGCTAAATCAAGCTCACCTCAAGTATTTGACCCAGGTCTATTAACGACACACATCACATCTCTAACTAATTAACAAAGCTCAGGGTCAGTAACAAGGATCTTATTGCTTTAATCCCACTAGATCTAGAATGGGTATTGATAGATCCCTTCAGATCAGCTCCACTTCTCTTCTGTCTCTCCACTCTTAATACCAAGCCTCAGTTTATCATGTCTGTCTGGTTGACTAGTTCTGTTTTCATTTGGCTCGTTCTGTCTTTGTCTGAAACACTGTGTTTGTGTTGTTGTATTTTGAGACTGCACTCAGTTCCTAGGAACTTCTACCCCTGAGTTTGTCTCGTTCTTTTAAAGGCATCTCCACCCTGGCCCCAACACACACACTATATAAACACATACAGCCCCAAGCCACCCAATACAAACCAGTACACACATACACATTCACACACTGACTGGCACACACACCCACACACTAGCAATCCAGTCCGTTGGCCAGCTCACTCCCTGAGCACAAAGGAGCTGGATGACAGAACTGGGAGGTAAAATCACCCAATCATCATCATGCTGCTACTACTGTAACCATCCTCACAGCATAGTCATCAGTCACCTGCAGAATCTCTGCTACAGTACAACCACCCAGGGTTAAACCCAGGGCAGGGTTACCGTCCACGTCAAACGACTATACCAGAGTCATCACAGTTGACCCTCAGATGACCTTCTCTCCCAGTAGCGCTCTACGGTTGACTTTGACTATGCCCCCATAAATCTGGGCATCTCTCTTATTAGCGTTATCCCTGGGTCTGTATGAAACTGCCCTCGCCATCCCCCCTCGGGGTGGACAGCTCAGGTGTTTGAGTTTTATCCGTCGTTCAGAATGAGATACAGAAACTGCTGCAATGATTTCCTCCCGGAGGCGTGGCCTAGGGTTGTGATCTGTGACTGGTTTGAGTGAGTGCTCTCCTGTCCATTCCCCTGTCTGTGTGTCCCTGTCCCTCCCCCAGCCTACATCCACTCCAACCAGATCATGGGCTGGGGAGAGAAGGCCATTGAGATCCGCTCCGTGGAGACGGGACACCTCGACGGAGTTTTCATGCACAAGCGAGCTCAGCGACTGAAGTTCCTGTCGGAGAGGAACGACAAGGTGTGTGTTAGCACGAACACATGTACATGTATACAAGCACAAGAGCACACACACATGCTGCAAAACCTAAATTTATAAGCCAACACACATGCTTACTCTCCTCACTTCCCATGATGCTTTGTGCTGTGTGCAGGTGTTTTTCGCCTCTGTGCGTTCCGGCGGCAGCAGCCAAGTCTTCTTCATGACCCTGAACCGGAGCTCTATGATGAACTGGTAACCCTGGCAACCCCTCCTTACATCCTCCCTCCATACTGTACATGCCTAACCAGAGGACAGGATGGAGGGATGAAAAGAGAGAACTGAGACAGACGAGTGAACACAGAGTGGCGGCGGCTCAGTGGAGACGGGAAGAGAAAAACTGTCTTCCGTCCAACTCTCATCGCCAGCCAGCCAGACGTCTGCAGTACTAACCTCCCTCCACCAGAGGAACTAGAGAGGAGCTCACCAACAACTTTCCAGATACGCTCAGACAACACTCTCTCTGTGGTGCGTTTAGTTTCTCTCAGGCACCGTCCAAGATGGCCCAAATTCCCTATACAGTGCAATACTTTTGGCCAGAGTAGGGAATAGCGTGCCGTTTTGGATGTAGCCTCAGTGTTTTGTTTTTGAGAGGTGGTGACAAGAGGTGCTGGTGTAGTCTCCCTCATGGGGTCAGGGGTCAGTGACTGAGGGTGTTGTCATGACCCCTGACCTGTGTGCGTATATACGCGGTGGGGCTGAGTGTAGATTCTTGACTGCAGGAACACTTGAAAAAATACAAATATTGTCACCGGTGGTCACAGAAAATATATATACTCTTGTCATTCTTGTTCTAGTTCACCTGTGCTCCCCTCTTTCTCTGTGACTTCTATTTTACATTCAATCTATTTGGCATATTTATATTCTGTGTGTTTCACATCTGTAAATACACATTCTATGATCTGAAACGGAGCTGCTTCCCTATCAGACACTCTTACACTGAGACGGAACAATAGAGGACAGAGAAAAGGAGGAGATGGAGAGAATGATGAGAGCAGTCTGAGTTTGTTTAGTTCATCTTCCTCCTGTAGAAATTTCATTTAAAAAATGTGACATGCTTCTTCATATTAAAGACTGCAAGAGAGGGAGGAGTGATGGAGAGACAGACGTTTGGGTTGGTTAGTTGTCAGGCTTCCTCCTACACCACCTCTTCTCTCATCTCTTCCCCCCTTCCATTAGTTGACCTGCTCCTCTACATTTGCATAGTGACACCTATTCCACTTGTCGTCATCACTTTTGACTTCTAAACTAAGGCAATACACAGGTGTAGTCTGACTGGACAAATGCGTGGTTGGAAAGATTTAACTTTCCAAAATGAGACCCACCATGTTATAGTCAGTCAATACCTTAAACTGGGGGTGGGGGTGTAAATGTACTCAAAATAGCTTTAGATGGCCAGGTGGAATGACCACATGAATCTCAAACCGTTAAGTTTAATCACATTTAGTCTCCTAGGATACTGTGTCTGACACTACCTACAAAGGTAGTAGAGAGTTGAGGAGGGTGTCTGTGTTTACTGAACCAATGATGAGACTACTGATGTGGGTTGTATGTAATAAAGGGTCATAGCAATGAGCCTACTCCATCCACTAATTCATTACCTCTTCAGTCATAGATCTGAAATGACTGGTTAAATATAAGTGTGACCGACTGGTGTTTGAACCTGGGTCGGCAGCCATCTTGCTTTCTCCTATCTAGTCCTGTCAGATCTTTGAACACTGCAGGGGGTATAGGTTAGAGGAAAAGAGGGTTGTTTCCAAGAAACCGTAGGGTAAATATGATAAAGCATTTGATTATGATATCTAATGGATCATTTAGAGAAAGACCATCATGTTCATACTATAAGGCTTTCTACAGAGTAGAGAAAATGGTTTCTACAATATGTTTTTATTGTGTTTAGTGTGAAGTATCAACATGTGTGCAAGAATGAAAGTGTGCATGTGTGACTTGTCTTCCCTGCTAACAGTACAGAATTAAACTGCCACTGTTAGGTGTGTGTGTGTGTGTGTTCATCTCGTCTGAATCACAGGAATCAATAACCCGCCCCCCCCCCAGTCTGGTACTCCAGTCAACTACAGTGGGGAGAACAAGTATTTGAACCTGCAAAATCGGCAGTGTTTCCTACTTACAAAGCATGTAGAGGTCTGTCATTTTTATCATAGGTACACTTCAACTGTGAGAGACGGAATCTAAAACAAAAAAATCATACAATGTGATTTTCTGGATTTAAGTAATTAATTTGCATTTTATTGCATGACATAAGTATTTGATACATCAGAAAAGCAGAACTAAATATTTGGTACAGAAACCTTTGTTTGCAATTACAGAGATCATACATTTCCTGTAGTTCTTGACCAGGTTTGCACACACTGCAGCAGGGATTTTGGCCCACTCCTCCATACAGACCTTCTCCAGATCCTTCAGGTTTCGGGGCTGTTGCTGGGCAATACGGACTTTCAGCTCCCTCCAAAGATTTTCTATTGGGTTCAGGTCTGGAGACTGGCTAGGCCACTCCAGGACCTTGAGATGCTTCTTACGGAGCCACTCCTTAGTTGCCCTGGCTGTGTGTTTCGGGTCGTTGTCATGCTGGAAGACCCAGCCACGACCCATCTTCAATGCTCTTACTGAGGAAAGGAGGTTGTTGGCCAAGATCTCGCAATACATGGCCCCATCCATCCTCCCCTCAATACGGTGCAGTCGTCCTGTCCCCTTTGCAGAAAAGCATCCCCAAAGAATTATGTTTCCACCTCCATGCTTCACGGTTGGGATGGTGTTCTTGGGGTTGTACTCATCCTTCTTCTTCCTCCAAACACGGCGAGTGGAGTTTAGACCAAAAAGCTCTATTTTTGTCTCATCAGACCACATGACCTTCTTATGATAAAACAATTACAGACCTCTACATGCTTTGTAAGTAGGAAAACCTGCAAAATCGTCAGTGTATCAAGTACTTGTTCTCCCCACTGTATGTGGTGTTTAAGCGTAACTGTCCTTGTACAGAGACATGATTATGATTACATAGACGTCCTCCGCTGCTTTACTTCTCACTCTGTGTCTGGATGTCTGTGTCTGACATGTAAAGTACATGGCAGCCCTATCTCACACTGTTGGCCACATGATTTCCCCCTGCCGCTTTGTCCCCCATGTTCAGCTCCATAACACACACATACACACACAAAGAAACAAGCACCTGTGACATACTAAATTTTGGGATGATGTCCTGCTCTGTTGAGGGTCCATATGATTTCCTTGTTTGAGAGCTATTCTCAGTTTTTTTCTTGAATTAGAACCAATGTCAATACTGCTGTACGTAGATCTGGAGTCATAGAGGGCTCTGTCTTTGGCTCCATGGGGTTAGCTGTGTGGTCTGCTGTGTATGGTAAACTACCCAAGGTGCTTCACCTCCATGATCTGTGTTTTTGTGACAAAGTGCTTGAAGTGGAATGAAATAGGTACCAGTACTTATTTAAATTCTACAGTACAGGTAATCTCGACACCCAGAACCAAATCTCAGCTTTTTTAAGGCTGTCACAAGAGACTATAGTACATGGGTCCATATTTTAGAGCCAATGTTCTGTAAGAGGTGCCAGTACTCAAGCAGTAGCATATCAGAGGAGGCTGTTCTCCGTACCGATCAGGACCGACCCACTGGTCTGAGAGCACTTTTCTAGCGTTCTTTTCTGTCTGTCTGCATGTGGAGGTGTGGGGAGAGAGAAGCAGGGCACACTGCAGTAGGCCTACTTACAGGTTCTTTAGACTTTGGGCCTCCAAGTTTGGCACATCACAAATATGTATGTTTTAAATATAAGTGAGAAGAATTGGATTAAACATTGATTATAAGGGAACAATGTTGGGATGGTATCTGTACACTGGATCCTAGCTTCCTTAGAGTGTTTAGCAATAAAGAGCACTAGCTACTGACTTCTTTAGTCTTCTGCTGTTACTTCTCTGTGTCACCATGACAGACACAGAGGTACAGAGGGAGGTAGGATGTATGGGTGATGAGCATGGATACACGTGATTAATTATTGTGACTGGATGGATTTTGTTTGACTTTTCCATGTAACCTATTCACACACTTCATGTTTCCAAATGACAACATGCATTAGAAATGTGCTGTTTTTTTCTTAAATAAAATAAGTTAAACATGAACGATGTGTGAAATATCTTGTCTGTACTCCCCTCTCTCTCTCATCATAAAATTATGTTATTATGAGCCTACCAGGGCTGTGGTCGATTCAGAAAGTACTCTAAAATTCCAATTCTCTTCAATGCTTTTCAATTAGTATTTTAATTTTTTTAATTGGAGTTTGGTTCACTTTCTGAATTCATTGGAATTGAAATGGAATTAACCCCAACCATGGAGCCTATATTCCCTTTCATCTAGATTCATGCAGTGCCTTCAGAAAGTATTCCCCTTGACTTTTTCCAAATGTTGTTGTGTTACAAAGTGGGATTAAAATGTATGTAATTGTCATTTTCTGTCAACGATCTACACAAAATACTCTGTAATGTCAAAGTGGATGAAAAATGTGAACATTTGTCCAAAAAAAAAGAAGAAATATATATTTAATTGAAAAATATATATATATCTTGATTTGATAAGTATTCAACCCTCTGAGTCAATGCATGTTAGAATCCCCTTTGGCAGTGATTACAGCTGTGCCTTTCTGGGTTTTACACAGCTGTGCCTTTTAAGAGCTTTACACACCTGGATTTTACAATATTTTCACAATATTCTTTAAAAAATTAGTCAAGCTCTGTCAAGTTAGTTGTATAACATTGCTTGATAGCCATTCTCAAGTCTTGCCATAGATGTTCAAGCCTATTTAAGTATAACAAGGCCACTCAGGAACGTCTTCAGCAAACAGTTATCCTAGTTTGTAGGTACTTTGCTGTTTTATTGTCATTAACCCCACACTACGGAAGCAAAAAATTTGCAGTATTGGCTGAACACTACATTAGGACCATAGCAGTATGTTTTATTATAGGGGTATGTTGGGAGAACACAGAAGAAAATCTTTGGACTACCGCTTTAACGGAAACCATATAAATGTTCCTCTGTCTACGTATGCCGCAGTTAAATTGGTCGCGCTTGCGCAGTCCTGTTCTTCTTTTTCTTGGAAGGTAAGTGGTGCATGCAGCGTGCTTCTGTTCACGGGGGAAAATTGACAACTTTTAGTAGTTTTATGTCAGTTTATTTTTGACTGGACAGATTCCTTTTAGGTTTTGGTAGTGGAAAGCAAAGGTCAATTTTAAGTTTGCTTCACGAGTGTAGGTGCATTCGGCGACAGGGTGTTGGTCCCATGTTTCTGAATCCACAGATTTTACGCTAATGGAAAAAGAGGCATGAGGCCTTCTGCGCGCTTGTTGGATGATGCTAGTCATGTCTTGCTAGCCTAGCCGAATGTTTAACTGCCCTAGGAAAACTAAAAATGTAATGTACGTTACATTGACATGAGACAATTTAACAAAGATGCCAACTGTTTATTTTTATAAGTGTTTATCACTTCCGAATTAACATTTTTGTGTTTAGTCAAAGTATTGTGATGAGCAAGCTAATTGCAACGTTAGCTAGGTAACATTAGGTAATGCAATGTGTTCGTAAAACAAATCTGGGAAGTTGTGAGGACTTAAAATTACCCGGAACGTTTTTACAATTAACTTCTCGCTTATGTCATGGAATTGTCGTCATACTAGTAACGCTAGCTAACTATCGCGTCTTTCAATCTAATTTAGCCATCTGGTTAGCTAGCTAATACATTAACGCTTCTATTTATAATCAAATGTGTCTTGTTAACCACCATACCAAATAGTATTGATTAACGGTGTCTTTTTTAATCCGTAGTCGGTGTTTTTTTTTCTCTCTCTCCCAATGTTGATTCTCAAAGCTAGTTACAATAGATACACAGCGTGTAGGCCGGGCCAGTAGCTAACTAGCTTATTGTTAGCCTATTTCTGCTAACCTATCCAAACTTGTGTGAAGTTGGCTGAACGGTATCACTGGTGCTTGTGTGAATCACATTAGCAATCTGACGTTAGCGCAGGAAGTTGTCTAGCCAACAATGATAAATGTTGTCCGGTCGGCTGCGAGCGTCCCGGGCCAGGCCTCTGTTATTTACCGGGGCACTATAATGCGGCAGGTTCATCGTGACGTGAAGCAAACTCCCGTTCTGCCTCCCGAACAGAGGCGCAGGCCAAACTGGGACACGTGGACAGGGCGTGGGGATGATCGTTAACATGACCAGGGCGGGCCCTGATCCAGTCTTTTAGGCTGATTTGTGATGTGGGTTGGCAGTCGCCTGTTAAATTTGACTATGAGGTCCACGTGTGCTGGGACGTCCATTATTCCCACGTTGTCACACACGGCATGATTTTGGTTGTAATGGACATGAGTACGGGAACTGATGTCAACTATCTTTAACCAGACTAGTGAAACTGTTTCGTGGAATAGCTTTGTGATTGCGTTTTGACCCCATATTTTTGCATTGCGTTGACTAGTGTTTTTGATGCGCACCGAAAAAGACTAGCATGTCCCCGTCTCACGCCTCATGTCCACCAAATGTGTGAACTCTTTGGGTTCTGACGGAAGTCATTTATTGTCTATGGAGCAGTCCGCAATGCGGGGCACTCCGAGTACCGCATGCCTTAAATATTTTCAGCTCCGTTTTATTTGCTGTTCAATGGTACAGAAGTACAGACTCCAACTAGCTAGGTTAAAAGTTATTCACATGTGCGTCAAGTACGAAAATGTAGGCTGGTCAGCCTGCAAAACGCATTTGATGTCACTCGCTCCGTTGCAACTGCTCCCATTAGGCCTACAGATACGGATGAGATAACCAAGCTACATTCCTTGCCAAATTCAAAATGGACTGGTTGAAGTAGGGAAATGTTCCAACTAGCTGCAGTTCTGAAATAAATGTCTGCTGTCTGTTCCACGTAGGTTATTTGTGAACTGTTAGTGGCATTTAGAATTGGCTAGGCTATAACCCCAACACACTGAAAATATTCTGACATTAGTTTATTGAAGACAGTACATTCATCGGGATCATTATTTAACTTGCCAAGTTAATTATGAACACATTTTTATTTACAATGCTGTTTGAACCCTAACCTGGACTACGCTGGGTCAATTGTGATATCGAACCAGGGTCTGTAGTGACGCCTCTAGCACTGAGATGCAGGGCCTACTCACCAAACGGATGTTGTGGCCCTAAATCATCACCATGCAGTGTTAAATGTGGAATAGTCTATCCTTTTGCAAAATTCCAAATGGGCAGATAAATTAAATTTACCGTCTGTATATCGGGGGCTGGTATTTTTTGTTTAATAACCTCTTGGAACTACCCATCCGGGAGAATTGTCAGTAACTACACTAATTAGCATAGCGCAACGGTCAAAAAATATTCACATTCATGAAATCACAAGTGAAATATAGTGAAACACAGCATAGCCTTTTGAATCACCCTGTCATCACAGATTTAGAAATTGTGCTTTACAGCCAAAGCAAGACAAGCGTTTGTAAGTTTATCGATAGCATAGCATTATGTCCTGCTAGCAGCAGGAAGCTTGGTCACAAATCAGAAAAGCAATCAAATGAACCGTTTACCTTTGATCTTCGGATGTTTTCACTGATGAGACTCCCAGTTAAACAGCAAATGTTCCATAAAGATTATTTTTATACCCAAAATTCCCCCGTTTGTCACGTTATTTTACCTTTATTTAACTAGGCAAGTCAGTTAAGAACAAATTCTTATTTTCAATGACGGCCTAGATTAAAGTGGGTTAACTGCCTGTGTCAGGGGCAGAACAACAGATTTGTACCATGTCAGCTTGGGGATTTGAACTTGCAACCTTTCGGTTACTAACTTGCAACCTTTTTGCTACCCTACCCTGTTGAGAAATCCACTGTTAATAGCGGTCACGACACCGGCGGGGGAAAAAAATCACATATCCATAATATCGACAAACATGGCAAACGTTTTTTATAATCAACCTCAAGGTGTTTTTCAAATATCTATTTAATATATCAACTGGGACAATTGGCTTTTCAGTAGGAGCGAGAGGAAAAATGACTACCTCTGTCTTTTACGCAAGAATCACTCAGAGCCCTCAGCTGGCCACTTACGCAATGTAGTCGTTTATGCTCATTCTTCAACATAAAGGCGAAACTATGTAGAAAAAGGAATCTGGTTGATATCCCTTTCAGTGGCCAATAGGGGTGCATAGGAACACAACGGTTTCAAAACATGAGTCACTTCCAGATTGGATTTTTCTTGGGCTTTTGCCTGCAATATCAGTTCTGTTATACTCACAGACAATATTTTGACAGTTTGGGAAACTTTACAGTGAGTTCTATCCTAAGCTGTCAATTATATGCATATTCTAGCATCTGGTCCTGAGAAATAGGCGGTTTACTTTGGGAATGTTATTTTTCCAAAAATAAAAAGTGGTGTTACTAAACTGATCAGATCTACTGCATCTTAGACTTGCTTTCAATGAGTGACATCTTTAACGAATTTCTGTGAATTTGGTCAGGTTGCCCATGAAGTTACATATTTCACCTTTTTAAACATGTCCAACGATGTTATGAATTTCACAAGATGATAACAGGGCAGCCAGGTCTAATTCTAGCCTGGGCTACTTATGTTCTTTTATCAAGAACTAGTCACAAGCTTCTACTGCTAGAATTGGGACCATTTGCTTCTCTTTTGACCTGAACTACAACAAACAGTAGGTAAATGTAATGTTTCTAATTAAAATGACTGCGGCAAGTTACTTTAAATTGATACACTAGCAATATTTTCGGGCAACTGAGTTAGGAGCATTGAGCAACATGAATAGATTTCATGGCTCCAACTTAATTTCCACATTTCTTCACCCATCTCCTATAGCTTGACTACCACATCTGTACTGGAATATATCAGCTAACAAACAGCAACTGAGGCCTTGCCCCTGCCTTGTTCATCCGCTCGACCTACTGTCAGTCAAGTCATTGGCAAGGCGAACATAAGAACTAAATTTAGCCAGTGTTTTAGTAAACCTTTCTAAGCAAACCATCTAGTTAAACATACCAAAAGCTATTTAAATTGGTCCGGTTGTCCCATTGACATGGCATGGATATCAGTTGGCCTGCTAAACATGACAAACTGAACACAGTAAGGTATCATGATCTTAACATTGTAATGAAGCAACATATGATATGCGACTGGCCACCATTTCGCTCCATAATGGATGTGAAGGATGTGCGCTTAAAGGGTCCGTACATTGAAGAAATGGAGATGCGCTTAACCTTGTCCAAAGATTTAATGCCGTTAATGTTTTACTCGTTGACTTTGACAGCCCTCGTATTCATACATGGAAATAAATTGGCAGTGCTGTTGCTGTAATTGCCTGATATAACCGATACATGTGTTCCTCTGCAGTACCCCCTAATCCATCGCACCATGGCAGATCCCGAACTTGACTTCACCACCGGAGAGTCTGGTGCCTCCGCCACCATTCCTATGCAGTGCTCTGCCCTGCGAAAGAACGGTCACGTGGTGTTAAAGGGACGCCCATGTAAGATTGTGGAAATGTCCACCTCCAAGACCGGAAAGCATGGACACGCCAAGGTAGGGGGTTGCCTAGACGCGCATACAAATACTACATGCCCTAGGGATGCCTCTGCTACATAGTGGAAATGTCCAGCAGCATCAGTATTAGGGAATTTGTGGGGAACAGACTTCTGGTGTACTTTCGTTGTCCACGTCTGAAGTAATTGACAAAAAAATACTTTGTCTGAATTTAGGTTTTACTTAACTTGTTATGACTGTTATTAGTGGTTTGGTTAAACTCTGTTCTCTAAGTTGATGTTTATCCCTCTTCCTCTTTTAGGTTAACATGGTGGGCATTGACATCTTCACCAACAAGAAGTATGAGGACATGTGTCCCTCCACCCACAACATGGATGTGCCCCACATCAAGAGGAATGAGTTCCAGGTCAGTGTGACCAGGGTGGGAAATGAACACATGCCAAAAGCGGGTAGATTTTTGGCAATGTCTATTTCACCAGCCACATTGGTGACTGGTCATTTTATTAAAAGCCTAAATGTAGAAATTGGTCGACTTGCCCTGAAAGAGTATTAGTGGAACTTTGTCTTTGCGTTTCTTGGCTAGTTGCATTGTTTTGTACACATGGTGTACAAAGGTTGTTCAATATTAGTTTGAGTTGGCTGCAATGGTCTGCGGAGGTACTCAACTCTGATGGACACTGCGTTACCATGGTAATGGCCCCCGGATGAAAAGGGAGCAGCTGAACATTTGTCTTAACTTGTGACTCAAATATTTGGGTTATATTGTGCTTATTTTGAGTATGGAACACAAATGTTTTGATTTAGCTTTCAGTCATTTCTTATTATAACACTCCAATTGAATTGTTCACCTACATTTTATTTGTTTTAAATATCACCTTAACCTCTCTGGGATTTTCGGGACGGTAGTGTCCCGCCAACTGCCAGTGAAAGTGCAGGGCGCCAAATTCAAAACAACATCTCAAAATTAAAATTCCTCAAACATAGAAGTATTTTACACCATTTTAAAGACAAAATTCTCATTAACCCAGCCGGTGTCTGATTTCAGGAAGGCTTTACAGCGAACGCACCACAAACGATTATGTTAGGTCACAGAGAAACACAGCCACATGACCAGACCTCTGACTCATTCCCCTCTCATTCGGCCCCACTTCACAGTAGAAGCATCAAACAAGGTTCTAAAGACTGAAGCCTTAGGAAGTCCAACGTGACCAGTATCCCACTATCTTCAATAGGGAATGAGTTGGAAAAACAACCAACCCCAGATTTCCCACTTCCTGGTTGGATTTTTTTCTCTGGTTTTCGTCTGCCATATGAGATCTGTTATACTCAGACATCATTCAGTGTTCTATCCAAATATACTAATTACATGCATATTCTTGCTTTTATGGCTGAGTAGCAGGCAGTTTACCCTGGGCTAGAGGTCGACCGATTATGATTTTTCAACGCCAATACCAATTATTGGAGGACCAAAAAAAAACCAATACAGATAACTCTGCCTTTTTGGGAGGGGGGGGGGTTAATGACGAATACAACACTGAATGAACACTTCTTTTAACTTAATATAATACATCAATAAAAATCCATTTAGCCTCAAATAAATAATGAAACATGTTCAATTTGGTTTAAATAATGCAAAAACAAAGTGTTGAAGGGAGAGTGCAATATGTGCCATGTAAGAAAGCTAATGTTTGAGTTCCTTGCTCAGAACATGAGAACATATGAAAGCTGGTGGTTCCTTTTAACATCAGTCTTTAATATTCCCAGGTAATAAGTTTTAGGTTGTGGTTATTATAGGACTATTTCTCTCTATACCATTTGTATTTCATATACCTTTGACTATTGGATATTCTTATAGGCACTTTAGTATTGCCAGTGTAACAGTATAGCTTCCGTCCGTCTCCTCGCCCCTACCTGGGCTCGAACCAGGAACACATCGACAACAGCCATCCTCGAAGCATCGTTACCCATACAGAGCAAGGGGAATAACTATAGGTCTCAGAGCGAGTGATGTTTGAAACGCTATTAGTGCCCACCCCGCTAACTAGCCAGCCATTTCACATCGGTTACACCAGCCTAATCTCGGAAGTCATAAACAGTGCAATGGTTGAAGCACAACGAAGAGCTGCTGGCAAAAATGCACAAAGGTGCTGTTTGAATGTATGCTTACGAGCCTGCTGGTGTCTACAATCGCTCGGTCAGACTGCTCTATCAAATCAGAGACTTTAATTACAACATAACACACAGAAATACGAGTCTTAGGTCATTCATATGGTCTAGTCCGGAAACTATCATCTCGAAAACAAGACATTTATCATTTCACTGAAATACGGAACTAACAGGTGGCATCCAAAAGTCAAAATATTCCTGTTGCATTGCACAACCTTCAATGTTATGTCATAATTGCATACAATTCTGGCAATTCTGACTCTGCGTGCAATGAACGCAGAAGAAGTGACACAACTTCTTTTAGCCAAATATGCAAATATCCAAATATGCATGTTCTGTGAATGGATTTTAAGAAAGGCATTGATGTTTATGGTTAGGTACACATTGGAGCAAGTAGTCCTTTTCAGGGAATACGCACTTCATCGATTATATGCAACGCAGGATAAACTAGTACTATTATCAACCATGTGTAGTTAACTAGTGATTATGGTTATTTTTTTATAAGATGCGTTTAATGCTAGCTAGCAACTTACCTTGGCTTACTGCATTCACCCTCGTGGAGTGTAATGAGAGGCAGGTGGTTTGAGCATTGGACTAGTTAACTGTAAGGTTGCAAGATTGAATCCCAGAGCTGACAAGGTGAAAATCTGATGTTCTGCCCCTGAACAAGGCAGTTAACCCACAGTTCCTAGGCCATCATTGAAAATAAGAATGTGTTCTTAACTGACTTGCCTAGTTAAATAAAGGTGTCAGAAAAAAATAACGATGTCCAAAAATACAGATTTACGATTGTTATGAAAACTTGAAATCGGCCCTAATTAATCGGTTGACCTCTACTCTGGGCACCTTATTCATCCAAGCTACTCAATACTGCCCCCCAGTCAACAAAAAGTTAAGTACTCTTCCAATAAATGTCATCGTTAGAGACCTGAACTAATAAATCTGTATCACGCAGCATTTTGTGACAGGGCAGGCACTTGGATGTTTAGTTGTAGAACATCATTCAACTTCTTACTATTTTAGCATTGGATAAGACTGGGGTCAAAATGAAACTGACTTGAGCGATATACTTCATTACTACTTCTGTTTCGGTGTTATTATGGATCAAATAATTGGCATGGCTTGTAGATTTTACATGACCTGCCACAGTGGCTGGTGGAACAAAGAGTGAATTTCCTGCCTAGAGTGTGACCTCACTTCCTGTCAGTGCTCATTCCCCTATGCCAGGGTTTCCCAAACGTGTTGGGTACAGTTTGGTGTTTTCCCAAGACAGCTGACTCAAATAACCAACTCATCAAGCTTGAATTTTTTTAATCAGCTGTGTAGTGCTATGGCAAAAGGTGCGCCGAGGTGGCCAGGACAGATTTGGGGGAAAATGCCACTTGTTCCCACATAGTTGGAATGATACCAGAACCAGTACTAATTCAGAATGTGAATTAGGCATTATGATCAAGACACTACTTTTCCAAGAGACTAGCAAATCCATTCTACACTATTCAGTCATTGGCTGTCAAACCAACCACCGTCATAAGGCTAGACACTTTCCTAGAAGACTCCCTGGGCAGTCCTGTAGTTGGTCAGTTTTCAGTGTGGAGTAGTGAGACTGGCTCTACACGCTCCCAGTCTGGCCTGCTGTCACCTGTGAGGTGGCGCAATGTGATTGGGCATATGGTCTTGATCGCCCAGGCATGATGTCATCCTAGTCCATGGAGCTTGTATTTATTGAGCTTTAATGCACTTGATAGTTGCTGTTAAGACATTGAAGTTACTGTCCACAACCCTTTGTTTGTTGACAGTGTTTACGTACTTTGCTACCTTACCTGGGGGGAGACTTGGGCCTCAAAGCATAATCAAATGCGCTTGTATGTGTTAGGCTTACGCCTGGTCAATTGGGTGACCTCATAGTTTCTTGGTACATTATTCAACTGCCTTGGGAGTAATGCTGTTGTGCTGATCACAATGGCTTTCTCTTTCTGGGAACAATGTGTCCACAGCTTGTGCCTCTGCTGTCAGCACTGGCCCTTGATTGGGTCACAGTAATTTTTTTCTTTTTACATTTTACTGTGAATTTGGTGTTGGAGTGTTGCCCCGTGTTATAATGCATGACGATCACCCAGCACTGTGCCAATACCTGTGGCGCGAGTGTGAATGGTTCATGCTACAGAGATCTCCTTGGAGATGGCTGTTACACCAGAGTGATCACATCACAAACCTCTGGTGCGATTGCTAACATAACAAATGCAAATTTTTTCTAACGTACTAATCTCACACATTGTCGTGCAGTTTTCTACTTATTTCCTTATCTGCACAGCCTGGCTGACATTAAGACCACTTGGAGTGTGCGTTTGTCTGACTGTAACCTGTTTGTTTTCAGCTGTTGAACATCACTGATGGGTTCATGTCCCTCATGGGTGACAATGGTGATGTGAGGGAGGACCTGCGTGTGCCTGATTCAGACCTGGGAAAGGAGATTGAGCAGAAGTTTGCTGCCGGTGAAGATATCCTGGTGAGTGTGGCTGGCACAGTGTTGGCTGGGGTGTTGTGACGTTTGACAGTTTATTTTGAGTAGTGCCTACGAAGAATATTAACAATTTCTCTGCCTGCAGGTCTCTGTGCTGGCCGCTATGGGGGAGGAGTGTGCTGTGGCCGTTAAGCAGATGACCGGTGGCAAATAGAAAGACCAGACTGGGCTGCCCAGGCAACAAACTCCACCCACAACCAGTCTAGCATTCTTATTGGTTATTCTGTCACCAAAGCGACGGCCTTCAGACAACTTCAATCATTCTGTTGTGATTCCTTTTTTTCTCGTTTTTTGGTTTTCTCTCCGACGCTGTCGGACTGTTACAGCGGCTTGCTCGCTGTTGGGTGGCATTCTGCCGGATCACTGAGGTTTAGTTATACATAATCTACTATATAAAGAAAAATACTTTCAAAATATAGATTTTCTTTTTTGACTTCCTCATTCCTGTTTATTTTTGCCTTCGAGATGTTTTGGTCTTGCCACATACATTCCAGAATGTTTAAAATAATGATGGGATCCAGCTTTTTGTATGATTATTTTTTTATATTACTTAGATTGAATAGAACAGGTCTGATGCCTTTTTGGGGAAGGGGGGGGGGCTGGAGGCCCCTTTTACTGTCCAACTCCGTTGGGGTTGTCCCTCTCTGGCCGCCTTACTGCTGCTTCCCAGCATGGCCTCTGCTCTGGCAGATCAGACAACTCAGATGCTTTTCTCCCAAGCCACGAACGATGGTGGCAGTCCCACCCTAGCATTTAAATAAACCTTCGATATCAAGAAAGAGAACATTAGAGAAGATGCTAAATATGAAACCAAACTTCAGTGATTTCTCTTGTCAATGCCGCTCTGTCTGTTTAGGAAGCTGAGGGCCCTGTGCGCTTACCTCTATTGTCACCACGGCAACCTGGCCCCGCCCCGGCTGCCCTGGGCATCCCATAATAGTCGAGTCTGAGGTGTTGGTGTGGCAGCGTGGGCTTCCGGAATGTTCTGGAAGGCAGTTTGCAGTGAGGTGTGTATGAGGGCAGGGGGGGTGGAGTTGCAAACTTATTTTGTTCACTCGAGGCCTTTGTCACCTGACTGGAGATGGCAAAAAATAAAGTTAAAACAAATAGAACGTTTTCTTAGTTGTGGTTTGTTTTCTCGCTATAATGTTCCACTGTCCCAATGCCTGGCTGAAGTCAAAAAGTATGATACAGAAATGAATAGGTTTGAGCTTTGGTTGGGAACTCTGCACTCGAATATGCCTGGAACCATATGGTATGCTACTCTGTATATGCATAGTACACTGAACAAAAATATAAACGTAAAGTGTTGGTTTCATGAGCTGAAATAAAATATCCCAGAAATGTTCCATATGCACAAAGCTTACTTCTCTAAAATTGTGGGCATTTCTCCTTTGCCAAGATAATGCATCCATCTGACAGGTGACATGTCAAGGGTACATTGTGCTGGGAACAAAGGCCACTAAAATGTGCAGTTTAGTCACATGCTACAGAAATTGCAAATGGCATGCTGATAAGGAATATTCACCAGAGACTTGATTGTCCATTTCTCTACCATAAGCCAAGTCAATGACTTGAGAGTTTGGCAGTATGGTGTACCGGCCTCACAACAACAAAATACGCAGAACAACGCCAGCCCCACCTGCATTATCGTCTGAGACCAACCAACCGGACCGCTGAAACTTGGTTTGCACAACCTGAAAATTTCATCACAAAATGTCAAACCGTCTCAAGGAGGCTCATCTGCGTGCTTGCCCTAACTTGCATTGTACTAAACTAAAGTTGGTAGTTGACCACTGACACGCTGAAGAATTGTGCTTATCACGGATGATTCCAAGTTTCACCTGTACCAGGCAGGTGTCGTATGGTGTGGCCGAGCGGTTTGCTGATGTCAACGTTGTGAACAGTGTGCCCCTGCGGCAATGTTATGGTATGGGCAGGCATAAGATACGACACAATTGCACTTTATCGATGGTAGTTTGAAGAGATCCTGAGGCCCATTGCTGTGCCATTCATCCGCCATGTTTCAGCATGATAATGCACGGCCCCATGTTGCAAGGATCTGCACACAATTCCTGGAAGCTGAAAATGTCCCAGTTTCTCATGGCCTACAAACTCACCAGACGTCACCCATTGGGATTCTCTGGCTCGACATACGGTAGCGTGTTCCCATCAATATCCAGGAACTTCACACAGCCATTGAAGAGGAGTGGGAGAACATTATACTCATACCTTAAAAATAATACTTTAAAAGTATCTGACCATGTGAAATCCATACATTTAAGGCCTAATGGATTTATTATAATTGACGGTAAACCTTATGAACTAAGTAAAATCTTGGTTAGACTGCGTTTATTTTTGTTCAGTGTATCAATTTGATCCCTGGCATCTGGCACATCCTGTAATGTGGATTTGTCTTCAATTTGCTGGGTCTGGTAAGTAGAATGTTGTAGTCTTTGATAGAGGAAGCCTCACTGTTGACTGCTTGACCTTTTATCTTTTAGGGCAGTTTGCTAAAGCTGTTTTAAGGAACTTGTACAGCCTGGGTTTGATACCTGACACCCAGTGAAGTACTCACACTGCTGCGTCCTCTGCCCTTCTGGTCTGGCCCATTGCCCAGACTAGAGTACACTGCAACAGAGGCAAAGCACTGCAGATACCAGTGTTCAGGGCTCAGCTAAGACTCCATGACTGAGTGGCAGTGTCTGGGTTTGAGCCAGGATGAAGCCCTGTCCCTGCAGTGGCCTGGCCTGTATGGCTGTTGAGCCACACCCTGCCTGAATGCCTGCCACTGCAGTGTGAAGAGAACTCATTCTCTTCACACAATGTATACTCACGCATACAATTGTACACATCTGTATGCTCTGACTGATCTGACTCATTGTCCAGGTTTCTAACACTAGACTAATGCATATAGAATAATTAGGTAAAGGAAAGAAATGTAAGGTTGGTGTGTTTAGCTCGCTCAGTAAGCATATTGGCAACAATACAGACCCATTACATCAGTAAAGCCATGACCCTGCTGTTGTAGTGTCAATTGGATTAATGCAGGTGCTTAACAGGGCTCAAGCCTGTGGGGGGCCCAATAGGAAGCTAAAAAGGAAATATATAGAGTATACATTATAGCCTGGGTGGTTTGAGCCTTGAATACTGATTGGTTGACAGCTGTGGACCGTATACCACTGGTATGATAACATTTTTTATTCTAATTACATTGGTAACCAGTTTATAATCGCAATAAGGTACCTGAGGGGTTTGTGATATGGCCAATATACCACGGCTAACGGCTGTAACCAGGCACTCTGCATTGCGTGTAACAACAGCCCTTAGCCGTAGTATATTGGCCAAATACCTACCACAACCCTTATTGCTTAACTTTTGACTGGTAGTGTATATAGTTAACACCTACTCATGGGTTTTTACTATTTTCTACATTGTGCAATAATAGTGAAGACATTAAAACTATGAAATAACACACATGGAATCATGTAGCAACCAGAACTTTGACTTGACTGCTTTGCACACTTTACATTCTCTCAACCAGCTTCGCCTGGAATGCTTTTCCAACAGTCTTGAAGGAGTTCCCACATATGCTGAGCACTTTTTGGCTGCTTTTCCTTCACTTTACGGTCCATCTCATCCCAAGACATCTCAATTTGGTTGAGGTCGGGAGATGCATCAATCCTTGGTCAAATAGCCCTTACACAGCCTGGAGGTGTGTTGGGTCATTGTCCTGTTGAAAAACAAATGATAGTCCCACTAAGCCCAAACCAGATGGGGGGGGGGGGGGGTGTATTGCTGCGGAGGGCTGTTCTAGCCATGCTGGTTAAGTGTGCCTTGAATTCTAAATATAGCAGTGTCACCAGCAAAGCACCCCCACACCATAACGCTTTACGGTGGGAAATACACATGCGGAGATCATCTGTTCACCCACACGGTGTCTCACAAAGACACTGGTTTGAACCATAAATCTCCAATTTGGACTCATCAGACCAAAGGACAAATTTTCACAGGTCAAATGTCCATTTCTCATGTTTCTTGGCAAGTCTTATTATTGGTGTCCTTGAGTAGTGGTTTCTTTGCAGCAATTTGACCAAGGCCTGATTCACGTAGTCTCTGAACAGTGGCTGTTGAGATGTTACCTGAACTCTGAAGCATTAACTTGGGCTGCAATTTCTGAGGCTGGAAACTCAACTTATTCTCTGGGTCTTCCATTCCTTTGGGGGTCCTCATGAGAGCCAGTTTCATCATAGCGTTTGATGGTTTTTGCGATTGTACCTGATGAAACTTTCCGTTTTGACTGACCCATGTTTTAAAGTAATGATGGACTGTTGTTTCCCTTAGCTTATTTGAGTGGTTCATGCCATAATATGGACTTAAAAATTATTTTTTAAACCTTTTTAACTAGGCAAGTCAGTTAAGAACACATTCTTATTTTCAATGATGGCCTAGGAACAGTGGGTTAACTGCCTGTTCAGGGGCAGAATGACAGATTTGTATCTTGTCAGCTCGCTCGGGATTTGAACTTGCAACCTTCCGTTTACTAGTCCAACGCTCTAACCACTACGCTACCCTGCCGCTGAATGGTGTAGTGCATAAAACAAGACTGTTCTCAGTTGCAACACTGACTAACGAGTTCCAAACTGCCTTTGGAAGCAACATCGGCAGAAAAACGAGTTTTTTTTAAAGGGGTTTCCATGGCCGAGCAGCTGCACACAAGCATAAGATCACCACGCACAATGCCAAGCGTCGTCTGGAGTGGTGTAAAGCTCACCTCCATTGGACTCTGGAGCAGTGGAAACGTGTTCTCTGGAGTGACGAATCACGCTTCACCGTCTGACAGACGAATCTGGGTTTGGCTGATGCCAGGAGAACCCTACCTACCCCAATGCATAGTGCCAACTGTAAAGTTAGGTGGAAGAGGAATAATGGTCTGGTGCTGTTTTTCATGGTTCGGGCTAGGCCCCTGAGTTCCAGTGAAGGGAAATCTAAATGCTACAGCATACAATTCTGTGCTTCCAACTCTTAACAGTTTGAGGAAGGCCCTTTCCTGTTTCAGCATGACAATGCCCCTGTGCGCAAAGCGAGGACCATGCAGAAATGCTTTGTCTATTGGTGTGGAAGAACTTGATTGACCTGCACAGAGCTCTGACCTCAACCCCATCAAACAGCTTCGGGATGAATTTGAATGCAGACTGCAAGCCAGGCCTAATCACCCAACATCAGTGCCCAACCTAACTAATGCTCTTGTGGCTGAATGGAAGAAAATCTCCGCAGTAATGTTCCAACATCTAGTGGAAAGCCTTCGCAGATGTGTGGAGGCTGTTATAGCAGCAAAGGGGGGGACCAACTCCATATAATATCTGTAATTTTGGAATGAGATGTTTGACGAGCAGGTGACCACATACGGTTTTTGGGTGGAAAAATACAAAATATACACTACCTGACAAAGTTTGTGGACACCTGCTTGTTGAACATATCATTCCAAAATCATGGGATGAAATAATGAATGCACAAGAATTGGCGGGAGACAGCTGTGCCATATCTTTGCCACACTCCTCCCCTTTTCTTGTTGCAACATTTAAATATTATACTCAAGACACATTATCTTCTAGAATCTAGGTGCTTTTCACTGACAGCCGCAACTCAATCAGCTAGACCTATTGCCAGAGGCAGTTTGGAACTCGGTAGTGAATGTTGCAACCGAGGACAGACGACTTTTACATGTTACGTGCGTCAGCGGTCCCTTTCTGTGAGTTTGTGTGGCCTACTACTTTGTGACTGGGACATTGTTTCTCCTGGACGTTTCCACATCACAATAACACTTACAGTTGACCGGGGCAGCTCTAGCAGGGCAGAAATCTGACGAACTGACTTGTTGGAAAGGTGGCATCTTATGACGGTGCCAGGTTAAAAGTCACTGAGCTCTTAAGTAAGGCCAGCCTACTGTCACTGTTTGTCTGTGGAGATTGCATGGCAGTGTGTTCGATTATACAGTGCCTTGCGAAAGTATTCGCCCCCCTTGAACTTTGCGACCTTTTGCCACATTTCAGCCTTCAAACATAAAGATATAAAACTATTTTTTTGTGAAGAATCAACAACAAGTGGGACACAATCATGAAGTGGAACGACATTTAAGTTAATACTTTGTAGCGCCACCTTTTGCTGCGATTACAGCTGTAAGTCGCTTGGGGTATGTCTCTATCAGTTTTGCACATCGAGAGGCTGACTGATGGCAGCCCATTCTTGCATAATCAATGCTTGGAGTTTGTCAGAATTTGTGGGGTTTTGTTTGTTCACCCGCCTCTTGAGGATTGACCACATGTTCTCAATGGGATTAAGGTCTGGGGAGTTTCCTGGCCATAGACCCAAAATATTGATGTTTTGTTCCCCGAGCCACTTAGTTATCACTTTTGCCTTATGGCAGGATGCTCCATCATGCTGGAAAAGGCATTGTTCGTCACCAAACTGTTCCTGGATGGTTGGGAGAAGTTGCTCTCGGAGGATGTATTGGTTCCATTCTTTATTCATGGCTGTGTTCTTAGGCAAAATTGTGAGTGAGCCCACTCCCTAAGCTGAGAAGCAACCCCACACATGAATGGTCTCAGGATGCTTTACTGTTGGCATGACACAGGACTGATGGTAGCGCTCACCCTGTCTTCTCCGGACAAGCTTTTTTCTGGATGCCACAAACAATCGCAAAGGGGATTCGTCAGAGGAAATGACTTTACCCCAGTCCTCAGTAGTCCAAACCCTGTACCTTTTGCAGAATATCAGTCTGTCCCTGATGTTGTTCCTGGAGAGACATGGCTTCTTTGCTGCCCTTCTTGACACCAGGCCATCCTCCAAAAGTCTTCTCCTCACTGTGCGTGCAGATGCACTCACACCCGCCTGCTGCCATTCCTGAGCAAGCTCTGTACTGGTGGTGCCCCGATCCCGCAGCTGAATCAACTTTAGGAGACGGTCCTGGCACTTGCTGGACTTTCTTGGGTGCCCTGAAGCCTTCTACACAACAATTGAACCGTATTCCTTAAAGTTCTTGATGATCTGATAAATGGTTGATTTAGGTGCAATATCCTTGCCTGTGAAGCCCTTTTTGTGCAAAGCAATGATGAAGGCACGTGTTTCCTTGTTGGTAACCATGGTTGACAGAGGAAGAACAATGATTCCAAGCACCACCCTCCCTTTGAAGCTTCCAGTCTGTTATTCGAACTCAATCAGCATGGGAGAGTGATCTCCATCCTTGTCCTCGTCAACACTCACACCTGTGTTAACGGAAGAATCACTGACATGACGTCAACTGGTCCTTTTGTAGCAGGGCTGAAATGTAGTGGAAATGTTATTTGGGGATTCAGTTCATTTGCATTTATCTGATCACTCTTCATAACATTCTGGAGTATATGCAAATTGCCAAAATATAACCTGAGGCAGCAGACTTTGAAAATTAACATTTATTTCAGTCTCAAAACTTTTGGCCACGACTGTATATATACTGTATCTGCCAAAATAAATGAAACACCAACACAAAGTGGTGTTGGGCCACCACGAGCTGCCAGTTTGAATGCGCCTTGGCATAGATTCTACATGTGGGCCTAAACCATGCCAGGAAAATGCACCACACACCATAATATATACTTTATATCCCTAGTTTACTCAAGTATTTACTTTATTTTGGCAGTTACCGGTATGCCTAGAGTTGTATTGTGGCTATAGACATAATCCATAGAAGGGTTTTGTAACCTCTTACCCTGGTATTTTGACTATTAAACTCAAGGGGTACAGTAGCAATGGATGCCAGTCCTGACTTGGAATGGGAACTGCCATCTATGGGTTATATTTCTATGGTTGGTTGCAGCTGTCTTTGTGTTTTGAAGATTTCAAAATAGTAAAAAATGAAGCCCTGGAGCCTGGTCCTGCTGTCAATGATTGACCACTCTCTCCAGTCTGGGTGAGTGCTGTCTGGCTGCTCTTTGGACCCAATTTGGCCTTTGGAGTGGATTTTAAAAAATTTAAAAAGGCAACGCCATCACAACCAATAACCAGCGAAAGCCTCTATTTTCCTCACTAATACTACATTAGTAGATTTGTCACAATAGATGCAAAGTTACTATATTTTATCTCATTCATGGTAAATGATAATGGTCAATTTCACAACTATAAAACACGAGTGATCTATGAATAAAGAAATGAAATGTATGGAATAGTATTTCATCCATTATAAGTGTACTGCAGAATAGTGAAAATGGAATTGTATAACAGGGTCCCCCAACTGACTACCCGCGGGTGGTTTTCTTTGCCCCCGCAAGCTTTCTGAGTGCAAAAATATTCCGATTATTTTGGGTTGGTCATAAAAGACGTTTAGAAAAACCCCCACTAGGAAATCAGTTCCAAGTGATTTTAATTAAATAAATCTGTTACCAAGTATTGTTCACACCTAATAGAGACACGTGATCATATACAAACGTAAGCAATGTTTAAACAGATTATGTTTCAGTCAAACACATGTTTTTGCGTATTGCGGTCTACAAATGATTTGTAATTTTGTTCCGGTCCCCTGGTCATCAGCCCAAGAAAATCTAGTTGATGATCCCTGCTGTGGAATATCCCACATTCCAATTTGGAATGCCATTCACAGAACGATGACCATATTAGGTAAGGGGCCTGCGTAACTAGGTGTAAAATCACCGCAACTTCCTTTATACTCTTATCACTCAACATGGCACCGGTATGTGAAAAGAGCTCTTCTGAACTTTTTTCTTTTTAATCGTTCATTTCACTTTTACTAAACAAAATGTGTTAATTACTTCACATTGTGCTATATAATGCATTTCATTGTGATTTATGTGTTTATATTATTAAATAAAGTATAAAACTACTCCCCATTCATTTGTAGTCAAGGTTTAGCTAGTTTACGTTAGCTTGGCTTGTTAACGTTACACATGTTCAGTTTCAAAGATGGCAATTACTGTAAAGTAAGTTCAAAGCATAGATTCAAGATAGCTATTTGTTTTCACAATTGAAACCATTTTTTTTACAAGTATGCAATTTACAGCCTCTTCACTAGTAATGGCATAAATACATTTTACCTCATTTTGGATTGTCGGTCAGTGTGAAATGAATTGGATCCATTGTGCCTAATCAGAAAGGGGTGAATTTGCTATTACAGTACTCCAGTCTGGGGACAGCTAAATCATGTAAATTAGATCCCTATTCTAATCTCTGAGAGAGTGGTTCAGGAGAAACATTAGATTGAGGAAAGCCTTTCATTGCTATCTGACCCATAGTAGCTCAAATATAATTTGTCACATGCTTCAGTAAACAACAGGTGTAGACGAACAGTGAAATGCTTACTTACAGGGCCTTCTCAACATTGCAGAGAGAAAGAAAATCTAGGAATAATAAAGTAATAATGAGTAACGATTACGTGGCTATATACACAGGGTACCAGTTCAATGTGTTTTTGTTGTTGTAATGAAACCTTTATTTAACTAGGCAAGTCAGTTAAAAAACTTCTTCAGGATCGGTGGGTCCTGTGGGAGACGGTTGAGGTAACGTAGGCTAATGCGATTAGCATGAGGTAAGTAACAAGAATATTTCCCAGGACATAGACATATCTGCTATTGGCAGAAAGTAAAAATTCATGTTAATCTAACTACACTGTCCAATTTACAGTATGTATACAGTGAAATAAAACCATGCTATTGTTTGAGAGTGTGCACAGTTGTGAACATGAAAAGTTATTAAGAAAAAATCTTATTTACAATGACTGCCTACCCCGGCCAAACTCGGACGACGCTGGGCCGATTGTGCGCCACCCTATGGGACTCCCAATTACGGCTGGATGTGATACAGCCTGGATTCAAGCGTAGGACTGTTTTTTTAATCCACTTCTTGCACCGCTGCACCACTCAGGAGCCCAATATGAGGTAATTGAGGTTGCTATGTACATATAACTAGGAATAAAGTGACTTGACAACAAGATGGATAATAAACAGTAGCTGCAGCGTATGTGACGGCCGTAATTATAATATATATTGGGGGAGGGACACACACAAAATTCAAATATGCTCAAATTGTCCCCCCCCCCCCCCCCCAATATATTCATATAAAGAATTTGCTACGACGGAACCACGCACCGCCATCCGGAATAATCATTGGCAAATGTAATCATAACTAAACTTAATAAATTGCCATTATCATTACTACCGGTTCTAATGTTACGGTGTTCTGCGTGTGGTTTGTCCAAGTAGTTTTGCCGTTGCTCGACTGCTGTGGGTAGGTACAATCAATGTCAAACATTTGTATTAAACATTTGAAAACAAGAATTTAATATGAGTGTAATGTAGTCTATATCACTCGATTGTGATAGTTTTAATGTCAACACGTCGTTTTGCGCTGGAACGGTAATTGTGGAAATAATATTTTGCTAAAAAGTGTCTATTTGCATGGAGTGGAAACAAACGTTTTTGGTGAAAACGGGCCGATTTGCGAGTGCTAATCAATCAACCACCACTAACGTTAGCTATCATAGCTAAATTACCTGGAAAATTAATTAGCCACACATTCACCAGGGACCAACAATGGTGCTCACGGGCGTATTCAATTTATGTCTTTATTAGGTTATATTTGTCAGAAATCCCAAGTGAAGTCTGAGTAAAGTGTCAATCATTAATGTTGCGCAGCATGTGTAATTTATGTAGACAGTAGTAGCTTTAATTTATTGCATATTTGTATAGTGTACTGTATAGCTGTACTTGCTTATGATAAATATAATTATTAGTGTTTGATTAAAGTGCAAGCAGTTTTATTACAGTCAGCTTTCATTCACAGTGAGTGTCATCATGAGCAAGAGGAAGGGTGGCAGTGACATTCATCAGTTTTTTGGGCAGTCTCAGATTTTTTTACATTTTTATTTAACCAGGTAGGCCAGTTGAGAACAAATTCTCATTTACAACTGTGACCTGGCCAAGATAAAGCAAAGCAGTGCGACAGAAACAACAGTTACACATAAACAAACGTTCAGTCAATAACGCAATAGAAAAATCTATGTACAGTGTGTGCAAATGTAGAAGATTAGGGAGGTACGGCAATAAATAGGCCATATAGGCGAAGTAATTACAATTTAGCATTAACACTGGAGTGATAGATGTGCAAGTAGAGATACTGGGGTACAAAAGAGCAAGAGGATAAGTAACAATATCGGGATGAGGTAGTTGGGTGTGCCATTTACAGATTGCCTGTGTACATGTACAGTGATTGGTAAGCTGCTCTGACAGCTGATGCTTAAAGTTAGAGAGGGAGATGTAAGACTCCAGCTTCAGTGATTTTTGCAATTTGTTCCAGTCATTGGCAGCAGAGAACTGGAAGGAAAGGTGGCCAAAGGAAATGTTGGCTTTGGGGGTGGCCAGTGAAATATACCTGCTGGAGTGGTGCTATGGGTGGGCATTGCTATGGTGACCGGTGAGCTGAGATAAGGCGGGGCTTTATCTAGCAAATACTTATAGATGACCTGGAGCCAGTGGGTTTTGCGATGAATATATAGTGAGGGCCAGCCAACGAGAGCATACAGGTCGCAGTGGTGGGTAGTATATGGGGCTTTGGTGACAAAACGGACTGCATTGTGATAGACTATTTTATTTTTATTTCACCTTTATTTAACCAGGTTGGCCAGTTGAGAACCAGTTCTCATTTACAACTGCGACCTGGCCAAGATAAAGCAAAGCAGTGTGACACAAACAACACAGAGTTACACATGGAATAAACAAATGTGAAGTCAATAACACACTAGAAAAGTCTATATACAATGTGTGCAAATTAAGTAAGAATGCAATGATCTGTAAGCTGCTCTGACAGCTGATACTTAAAGTTAGTGAGGGAGATATGAGTCTCCAGCTTCAGTACTTTTGCAATTCTTTCCAATCATTGACAGCAGAGAACTGGAAGGAAAGGTGGCCAAAGCAGGAGTTGGCTTTGGGGGTGACCAGTGAAATATACCTGCTGGAGCGCGTGCTACGGGTGGGTGCTGCTATGGTGACCAGTGAGCTGAGATAAGGCGGGGCTTTACCTAGCAAAGACTTATAGATGACCTGTAGCCAGTGGGTTTGGTGACGAATATGAAGCGAGGGCCAGCCAACGAGAGCATACATGTCGCAGTGGTAGGTAGTATATGGGGCTTTGGTGACCAAATGGATGGCACTGTGATAGACTGCATCCAATTTGCTGAGTAGAGTGTAAATGACATTGCCGAAGTCATGGATCGGTAGGATACTCAGTTTTACGAAAGAAGAATAAGTTGTGAGCAGTGAAGAAATGAGTACCAGTCAGATGATAGAAGTCTACAGTAGTACAAGAGATGAGTCAATGTTTCTTGATATAATAATCATTGCCATTCAGATCAGAAATGGTTAGTAATCCATTCCTGAACATCATGGCAAGAAACACCACTTGTTTCCTGATAATATTTATTTCATGTTCACTCTGGTGCGTTCAGAGTAAGGAGGATGAGGATGCCAACAGGGCAGGGAAAGCAGGTGACATGGAGGTGAGTGAGAAAAGGAGTAAATATTGATGGTTAAGACAGTTGATGGTTAAGAATAATGACATAACAGCTGTCTAATCCTAATGTTAATTTAAACAGATATTCCTCTAAGTATGACTTCTCATGTGTATTTCAGATAATACAATCAAGCAGTTTTATGAAGATTGTTGGGGTTGTGAAGTACTTGGTGCGGCAAGGTCAGGCTTTTTGAGGCGTTGATAAGGAAAGTGGGAATTTCAGCCAGCTTCTAAAGTACAAGGCAGAGGGCGATGCAGAGCTGACCACCTGGTTGAAAGGTCACTTTGATTTCACCAGTCCCCAAATGCAAAACAACATTTTGAAGATGGTGGGCAATATAATCGTCAAAGAAATTATGTCGGAAATAACATCAATGCCAGTGGTTCAGTTCGCACTTATCATTGATGGCACCGAGGATATATCAGGAGTTGATCAGGAGTCAATATGTTTGAAGGCACCCAGGATATATCAGGAGTTGATCAGGAGTCAATATGTTTGAAGGCACCCAGGATATATCAGGAGTTGATCAGGAGTCAATATGTTTGAATGCACCCAGGATATATCAGGAGTTGATCAGGAGTCAATATGTTTGAATGCACCCAGGATATATCAGGAGTTGATCAGGAGTCAATATTAGAGGTCGACCGATAAATGATTTTTCAACGCCGATACCGATTGATGGAGGACCAAAAAAAGCCTATACCGATTGGCCGATTTTTATATATATATATGTGTGTGTGTGTGTAATGACAATTACAACAATACTGAATGAACAATGAATACTTATTTTAACTTAATATAATACATAAATAAAATCTATTTAGTCTTAAATAAATAATGAAACATGCTCAATTTGGTTAAAATAATGCAAAAACAGTGTTGGAGAAGAAAGTAAAAGTGCAATATGTGCCATGTAAAAAAAGCAAACGTTTAAGTTCCTTGCTCAGAACATATGAAAGCTGGTGGTTCAATATTCCCAGTTCTTCAATATTCCCAGTTAAGACGTTTTAGGTTGTAGTTATAGGAATTATGACGTGTCAAATATTTCTCTCTATACCATTTGTATTTCATATACCTTTGACTATTGGATGTTCTAATAGGCACTTTAGTATTGCCAGCCTAATCTCAGGAGTTGATAGGCGTGAAGTCATAAACAGTGCTGTGATTCAAGCATTGCTAAGAGCTGCTGGCAAACACAGTAAAGTTTGAATTAATGTTTACGAGCCTGCTGCTGCCTACCACCACTCAGTCAGACTGCTCTATCAAATCATAGACGTAATTATAATATAATAATCACAGAAATATGAGCCTTTGGTCATTAATATGGTCAAATGCGGAAATGATAATTCAGAAAACAAAACGTTTATTCTTTCAGTGAAATACGGAACCGTTCCGTATTTTATCGAACGGGTGACAACCCTAAGTCTAAATATTGCTGTTACATTGCACAACCTTCAATGTTATGTAATTAGTTTGCAACGAGCCAGGCGGCCCAAACTGTTGCATAAACCCTGACTCTTTGTGCAATAAACGCAAGAGAAGTGACACAATTTCCCTAGTTAATATTGCCTGCTAACATGAATTTCTTATAACTAAATATGCAGGTTTTTAAAAATAAACTTCTGAGTATTGATTTTAAGAAAACCATTGATGTTTATGGTTCGATACATTTGTGCAACAATTGTGCTTTTTTTGTGAATGCGCTTTTGTTAAACCATCACCCGTTTGGCGAAGTAGGCTGTGATTCGATGATAAATTAACAGGCACCGCATTGATTATATGCAACGCAGGACAATCTAGTTAACCTAGTAATATCATCAACCATGTGTAGTTAACTAGTGATTATGTGAAGATTGATTGCTTTTTTATAAGGTAAGTTTCATGCTAGCTATCAACTCACCTTGGCTCCTTGCTGCACTCGCATAACAGGTGGTCAGCCTGCCATTTAACTAACAATTTAGCAGTCTTATGGCTTGGGGGTAGAAGCTGTTCAGGGTCCTGTTGCTTTCAGACTTGGTGCATTGGTACTGATAGCTATGTGGTAGCAGAGAGAACAGTTCAGGGCTCTACATTCTGAACATTTTACTCACATATGTGCCTAAATATTTTGCTGTGCGACCAGGCCCCAAGAAATTAAGGATTCTAGCTTTATTACCTGGGTGGACTCCTGGGACTCCTTGTGCGCCTAAATTACTTTGTGTGCACTTTCATTTTTCAATTTAGGCACACACGTGCTCCTTTTTTTTTTTTTTAAAGGTCAGCATTGAGCTCTGCAGTCTAGGACTTGGTGGCTGGAGTCTGACCATTTTTAGGGCCTTCCTCTGACACACCGCCTGGTATAGAGGTTCTGGATGGCTGGAAGCTTGGCCCCAGTGATGTACTGGGCCATACGCACTACCATCTGTAGGATGTTGCGGTCGGATGCCAAGCAGTGATGCAGTAGGGCTGAGCGATATGGCCTGAAACTCATAGCTCACCTTATATTTATTTTTCTTATGAGCGATTCATGATAACATCTTGATTTAAAAAAAAATATATATGTATGTGTGTGTTTGTGTGTGTGTGTGTGTGTGTGTGTGTGTGTGTGTGTGTGTGTGTGTTTTCTCTAAGATTTGTTGTACAATTTTAAAGGTCAAATCCACTGCATTTAAAACAGTCCACAATAATTGAATGAATTGAGAGCTTGTGTAATTATACTGAGACTGAATATATACAGTGGGGCAAAAAGGTGTTTAGTCAACCACCAGTTGTGCAAGTTCTCCCACTTAAAAAGATGAGAGGCCTGTAATTTTCATCATAGGTACCACTTCAACTATGACAGACAAAATGAGAAAAAAAAATCCAGAAAATCACATTGTAGGATTTTTTATGAATTTATTTGCAAATTATGGTGGAAAATAAGTATTTGGTCACCTACAAACAAGCAAGATTTCTGGCTCTCACAGACCTGTAACTTCTTCTTTAAGAGGCTCCTCTGTCCTCCACTCGTTACCTGTATTAATGGCACCTGTTTGAACTTGTTATCAGTATAAAAGACACCTGTCCACAACCTCAAACAGGCACACTCCAAACTCCACTATGGCCAAGACCAAAGAGCTGTCAAAGGACACCAGAAACAAAATTGTAGACCTGCACCAGGCTGGGAAGACTGAATCTGCAATAGGTAAGCAGCTTGGTTTGAAGAAATCAACTGTGGGAGCAATTATTAGGAAATGGAAGACATACAAGACCACTGATAATCTCCCTCGATCTGGGGCTCCACGCAAGATCTCACCCCGTGGGGTCAAAATGATCACAAGAACGGTGAGCAAAAATCACAGAACCACACGGGGGACCTAGTGAATGACCTGCAGAGAGCTGGGACCAAAGTAACAAAGCCTACCATCAGTAACACAGTACGCCGCCAGGGACTCAAATCCTGCAGTGCCAGACGTGTCCCACTGCTTAAGCCAGTACATGTCCAGGCCCGTCTGAAGTTTGCTAGAGAGCATTTGGATGATCCAGAAGAATATTAGAAGAAAGTCATATGGTCAGATGAAACCAAAATATAACTTTTTGGTAAAAACTCAACTCGTCGTGTTTGGAGGACAAAGAATGCTGAGTTGCATCCAAAGAACACCATACCTACTGTGAAGCATGGGGGTAGAAACATCATGCTTTGGGGCTGTTTTTCTGCAAAGGGACCAGGACGACTGATCCGTGTAAAGGAAAGAATGAATGGGGCCATGTATCGTGAGATTTTGAGTGAACCTCCTTCCATCAGCAAGGGCATTGAAGATGAAATGTGGCTGGGTCTTTCAGCATGACAATGATCCCAAACACACCGCCCGGGCAACAAAGGAGTGGCTTCGTAAGAAGCATTTCAAGGTCCTGGAGTGGCCTAGCCAGTCTCCAGATCTCAACCCCATAGAAAATCTTTGGAGGGAGTTGAAAGTCTGTGTTGCCCAGCAACAGCCCCAAAACATCACTGCTCTAGAGGAGATCTGCATGGAGGAATGGGCCAAAATACCAGCAACAGTGTGTGAAAGCCTTGTGAAAACTTACAGAAAACATTTGAACTCTGTCATTGCCAACAAAGGGTACATAACAAAGTATTGAGAAACTTTTGTTATTGACCAAATACTTATTTCCCACCATAATTTGCAAATAAATTCATAAAAAATCCTACAATGAGATTTTCTGGATTTTTTTTTCTTCTAATTTTGTCTGTCATAGTTGAAGTGTAGCTATGATGAAAATTACAGGCCTCTGTCATCTTTTTAAGTGGGAGAACTTGCACAATTGGTGGCTGACTAAATACTTTTTTGCCCCACTGTACCTTCCACAACCATAAGACCCACTAATAAGTTAATAAAAATAGTTGTACCTGCTTTTTTTTGCAATAATCACTGATCTGGCTTTCAGGTTTGTCTATAAAAATGCAGTATTTGTTACAAATTTAACCAGAACCATTCTTAATGCACATTCACTAATAATGTAGCAAGCATTATAGAAAATTAACACCAGTCTCATAAACAATTCTCTCAAACACAAGTCCAGGTGCTAGTGAGTAGCCAGCTAATGTTTATATTTCATGTTTAGCCAACTTGGATCTAGGTATAATTTCACAAGCTCTGAATTCAGCTAGCAAGGCAAAACAGTTCAATTGTTATGAACACAACCTTCTGTCCGTCTCCAACTGTTTGAACAGCATGCTAGCCTGTCCACTATGTTCACATGTTTAAATCAAGTGGCTTACCTTATTTCTCAGAATGAGAACGAGTTGCCAATTCCTTTATAATTGTTTTATGCTTATTGCACATTTATAAAAGACTAAACAGCTAGTATAACAATCTTTATTTGACTAAAATGCTGCTAGTGATATGTGGTACCATAATGGTCCCATGGTACCATTCAGAATGAATGTTCATTGGTACATCTGTTTTAGTATATTCTGCTCTGCTTGAATTTTGAGGAGTTGAAACATAAACAGGATATGGTTTCGAAAGTTCAACTTCTCCTCTATTACAGTAAAATAATGTCTCCATATTAGAGGTCGACCGATTAATCGGAAAGGCCGATTTAATTTGGGCCGATTTCAAGTTTTCATAACAATCGGAAATCTGTATTTTTGGGCACCGATAAAAAAAAATGTACTTTAAAAAAAATTATACCTTTTTATTTAACTAGGCAAGTCAGTTAAGAACACATACTTATTTTCAATGATGGCCTAGGAATGGTGGGTTAACTGCCTTGTACAGGGGCAGAACGACAGATTTTGCGTGCTTCTACACCTGCATTGCTTGCTGTTTGGGGTTTTAGGCTGGGTTTCTGTACAGCACTTTGAGATATCAGCTGATGTACGAAGGGCTATATAAATAAATTTGATTTGATTTTCACCTTGTCAGCTCAGGGGATCCAATCTTGCAACCTTACAGTTAACTAGTCCAATGCTATAACCACCTGCCTCTCGTTGCACTCCACAAGGAGACTGCCTGTTATGCGAATGCAGTAGAAGCCAATGTAAGTTGCTAGCTAGCATTAAACTTATCTTATAAAAAACAATCAATCATAATCACTAGTTCTAACTACACATGGTTGATATTACTAGTTTATCTAGCGTGTCCTGCATTGCATATAATCGATACAATGCTGGGAATGATTTCAAACAGCACTTTCTTGCGTTTTGCCAGCAGCTCTTCACAAGCACAGTGCTGTTTATAACTTCAAGCCTATCAGTCTAATGGCTGGTGTAACCGATGTGAAATGGCTAGCTAGTTAGCGGGGTGCGTGCTAATAGCGTTTCAAATATCACTCGCTCTGAGACTTGGAGTAGTTGTTCCCCTTGCTCTGCATGGGCCGCGGCTTTTGTGGAGCGATGGGTAACGCTGCTTCGAGTGTGGCTGTTGTCGATGTGTTCCTGGTTCGAGCCCAGGTAGGGGCGAGGAGAAGGGACGAAAGCTATACTGTTACACTGGCAATACTATAGTGCCTATAAGATCATCCAATAGTCAAAGGTATATGAAATACATATGGTATAGAGAGAAATAGTCCTATAAATACTATATTAACTACAACCTAAAACCTCTTACCTTGGAATATTGAAGTCTCATGAACCACCAACCACCATATGTTCTCATGTTCTGAACAAGGAACTCAAACGTTAGCTTTTTTACATGGCACATATTGCACTTTTACTTCTCCAACACTTGGTTTTTGCATTATTTAAACCAAATTGAACATGTTTCATTATTTATTTGAGGCTAAATGGATTTTTATTGATGTATTATATTAAGTTAAAATAAGTGTTCATTCAGTATTGTTGTAATTGTCATTATTACAAATACATTTTTAAAAATCTGCAGATTAATCGGTATCAGCTTTTTTTGGTCCTCCAATAACCGGTATCGGTATTGGCATTGAAAAATCATAATCGGTCGACCTCTAGTCCATATGCCCGATTCTGTTGGACCAAACCTGAAATGCAAATAGCGAGTTGAAACCGTTTGTCATAGAGGAATAAGTGATCACCCATCTTTGTTGTTGTGAGTGATAGGGGGAGGGGCTTGGGTGAAAGGGGAAAATTGAAATCTGTCCAAAATAAGCACAATGCGCTTATTTTGAACCTTAACTTGTCACCTGCCTTCCCGCCATTGGGAAAACGACTCACATAGGGAGTTAGGGCGGAGACATGAGCATTATATACTGATTTCTGGTGTAAATGGGAAGCTATTCAGACCGCTTTTTAAAATGTTGTTACGGTACAGCCTTATTCTAAAATTGATGAAGTAGTTTTTCCCCTCTCAATCTACACACAATACCCCATAATGACAAAGCAAAAACAGTTTTTTTTTTTTTAATTGGTGATGTATAACTTAAAAAAATATATATATATCACATTTACTTAAGTATTCATCCCCTTTACTCAGTACTTTGTTTAAGCACCTTTGGCAGTGATTACAGCCTTGACTCTTCTCGGGTATGACACTACATTTCTCCGTTCATCTTTCCCTCGATCCTGACAAGTCTCCCAGTCCCTGCCGCTGAAAAACATCCACACAGCATGCTTCACCGTAGTGATGGTGCCAGGATTCCTCCAGACGTGGCATTCAGGCTGAAGAGTTCAATCTTGGTTTCATCAGACCAGAGAATCTTGTTTCTCTGGTCTGAGAGTCCTTTAGGTGCCTTTTGGCAAATTCCAAGTAGGCTGTCATGTGCCTTTTACTGAGGAGTTGCGTCCGTCTGGCAACTCTACCAAGTATTCCTGATTTGGTGGAGTGCTGCAGAGATGATTGTCCTCCCATTTCCACAGAGGAACTCTGTCAGAGTGACCATCAGGTTCTTGGTCACCTCCCTGACCAAGGCCCTTCTCCTCCGATTGCTCAGTTTGGCCGGGCAGCCAGCTCAAGGAATGATGGATGCCACTTAGTTGGTGGGGACCTTCGATGCTGCAGAAATGTTTCAGTACCCTTCCCCAGATCTGTGCCTCGACACAATCGTTTGCATCCTGTAGCTCCAACTCCAAAAAGTTCTGGGACACTGTGAAGTCCATGGAGAACAAGAGCACCTCCTCCCAGCTGCCCACTGCACTGAGGCTAGGTAACACGGTCACCACTGATAAATCCATGATTATCGAAAACTTCAATAAGCAATAAGCAATAAGGCCAACAGCTCCGCCCCCCCCCGCAGCTCCTCGCCCAAGCCTCTCCAGGTTCTCCTTTACCCAAATCCAGATAGCAGATGTTCTGAAAGAGCTGCAAAACCTGGACCCGTACAAATCAGCTGGGCTTGACAATCTGGACCCTCTATTTCTGAAACTATCTGCCACCATTGTCGCAACCCCTATTACCAGCCTGTTCAACCTCTCTTTCATCTCGTCTGAGATCCCCAAGGATTGGAAAGCTGCCGCAGTCATCCCCCTCTTCAAAGGGGGAGACACCCTGGACCCAAACTGTTACAGACCTATATCCATCCTGCCCTGCCTATCTAAGGTCTTCGAAAGCCAAGTCAACAAACAGGTCACTGACCATCTCGAATCCCACCGTACCTTCTCCGCTGTGCAATCTGGTTTCCGAGCCGGTCATGGGTGCACCTCAGCCACACTCAAGGTACTAAACGACATCATAACCGCCATCGATAAAAGACAGTACTGTGCAGCCGTCTTCATCGACCTTGCCAAGGCTTTCGACTCTGTCAATCACCATATTCTTATCGGCAGACTCAGTAGCCTCGGTTTTTCGGATGACTGCCTTGCCTGGTTCACCAATTACTTTGCAGACAGAGTTCAGTGTGTCAAATCGGAGGGCATGCTGTCCGGTCCTCTGGCAGTCTCTATGGGGGTGCCACAGGGTTCAATTCTCGGGCCGACTCTTTTCTCTGTGTATATCAATGATGTTGCTCTTGCTGCGGGCGATTCCCTGATCCACCTCTACGCAGACGACACCATTCTATATACTTTCGGCCCGTCATTGGACACTGTGCTATCTAACCTCCAAACAAGCTTCAATGCCATACAACACTCCTTCCGTGGCCTCCAACTGCTCTTAAACGCTAGTAAAACCAAATGCATGCTTTTCAACCGGTCGCTGCCTGCACCTGCATGCCCGACTAGCATCACCACCCTGGATGGTTCCGACCTAGAATATGTGGACGTCTATAAGTACCTAGGTGTCTGGCTAGACTGCAAACTCTCCTTCCAGACTCATATCAAACATCTCCAATCGAAAATCAAATCAAGAGTCGGCTTTCTATTCCGCAACAAAGCCTCCTTCACTCAAGCCGCCAAGCTTACCCTAGTAAAACTGACTATCCTACCGATCCTCGACTTCGGCGATGTCATCTACAAAATGGCTTCCAACACTCAGCAAACTGGATGCAGTCTATCACAGTGCCATCCGTTTTGTCACTAAAGCACCTTATACCACCCACCACTGCGACTTGTATGCTCTAGTCGGCTGGCCCTCGCTACATATTCTTCGCCAGACCCACTGGCTCCAGGTCATCTACAAGTCTATGCTAGGTAAAGCTCCGCCTTATCTCAGCTCACTGGTCACGATGGCAACACCCATCCGTAGCACGCGCTCCAGCAGGTGTATCTCACTGATCATCCCTAAAGCCAACACCTCATTTGGCCGCCTTTCGTTCCAGTACTCTGCTGCCTGTGACTGGAACGAATTGCAAAAATCGCTGAAGTTGGAGACTTTCATCTCCCTCACCAACTTCAAACATCAGCTATCTGAGCAGCTAACCGATCGCTGCAGCTGTACATAGTCTATTGGTAAATAGCCCACCCTTTTCACCTACCTCATCCCCATACTGTTTTTATTTATTTACTTTTCTGCTCTTCTGCACACCAATATCTCTACCTGTACATGACCATCTGATCTTTTATCACTCCAGTGTTAATCTGCAAAATTGTAATTATTTGCCTACCTCCTCATGCCTTTTGCACACATTGTATATAGACCCCCCCTTTGTTTTCTACTGTGTTATTGACTTGTTAATTGTTTACTCCATGTGTAACTCTTTGTTGTATGCTCACACTGCTATGCTTTATCTTGGCCAGGTCGCAGTTGCAAATGAGAACTTGTTCTCAACTAGCCTACCTGGTTAAATAAAGGTGAAATAAAAAATTTTAAAAATAAAATAAAATCGTGTCTCGGAGCTCTACGGACAATTCCTTTGACCTCGTGGCTTGGTTTTTGCTCTGACATGCACTGTCAACTGTGGGACTCTATATAGACGTGTGTGCCTTTCCAAATCATGTCCAATCAATTTAATTTACCACATGTGGACTCCAATCACGTTGTAGAAAGATCTCAAGGACGATCAATGGAAACAGGACGCACCTGAGCTCAATTTTGAGTCTCATAGCAAAGGGTCTGAATACTTCTTGTTTTTTGTGCAGAAATGTCTAAAATCTGTTTTTGCTTTGTCATTATGGGCTATTGTGTGTAGATTGATAATTCATTCAAATATTGAATCCATCTGAGAATAAGGCTGTAACGTAACAAAATGTGGAAAAAGTCAAGGGTCTGAATACTTTCCGAATGCAGTGTATATCGCCCAGCCCTATAATGCAGTCAAGATGCTCTCAATGGTGCAGCTGTTTAACTTTGAGGATCCGAGGGCCCATGTCAAATCTTTTCAGCCTCCTGAGGGGGAAGGCGTTGTTTTGCCCTCTTTGACATCTGTGTTGGTGTATGGGTACCGTGATCAATCCTTAGTGATGTGGACACCGTGGAACTTTAAGCTCTCGACCTGCTCCACTACAGCTTGTCGACGTGAATGAGGGCGTGCTCGGCCCTACGTTTTCTGTAGTCCATGATTAGCTCCTTTGTCTTGCTGACGTTGAGGGAGAGAATCATTAGCTGAAGCAGAAGAAACAGACTGTGGTCAAGAGCGCCAAGAAGGGGGTTCACACTGGACCTGACCCACCCTGTGGAGTACAGCATCCTGGACTCTGCCAACTTCGTAAGTTACCGGCACCGCTTCACCGGACACCATAGGGCTACTGCCCATGGTCTTCATCATTAAACAGGCTAGGGATATTATGCTTTATCATTGTGTAATGTTTGTCTAACTCTGTGTGTGGATTATGGTAACATTCCCTAGCTGACTAGAGTTCCCTTCCCTAGTCACTGCTCTTTCCAACAGGAAACCTTTCTCAACGAGAGGGTAAAGGTCAATGGCAAGACAGGAAATCTGGCAAATCTAGTCAAGATCCACGTCACAGAACCAGCTTTCCAAGAGGTAAGCTATTGGTGTCAATAGTCTACTACTACTAATAACTCCATTGGGTGTGCCTTTTTTAACTAGGAGTAGGTTTGAGGAACTCCCCGGCCTCAACCCTTTAGGACAGGTCTGAGGTGTACTCCTCCCCTTCTTTGACATCAAACTCCTCCTCTCCCATTGGTCCACAGGTACCTGAAGAAGAACAATCTAGAAGAAAAAGAAACGCACACCTATAAAGACGAGGTGCTGGCTAGCGGAGTAGAAACTTGAAAATAAAACAGAGTCGCACACTCAGGGTACCCTGATGAAGACAGCTTGGCTGTCGAAACGTTGGTATTAAATTGTTGCATCTGAGCTCCTAGAGTGTGCGACTCTTTTATTTTCACCTGAAGAAGAACAACCTCCATGATTGGTTGAGAGTCATGTTGGCAGACAAGGAGACTTACGAGCTGAGATACTTCCAGATCAGCCAGGAAGAGGACAATGATGAGTAGAGCCAAGCTCCGCCCACCTGCCCCAGCATGCAGGACTGGAGACTGGCCAGTCCGTCACACTTGTCACTTGTTTGTGAGAGGGAAAGTCTTCTGTGAGAGACATTTGTATTTGTCAGTTGATATACTGTAAACTTCAGTGTGTCATCATGTCTCTAGTTTTGATGGGAGAATAAATTAGATCAACAAAACAGCCCTGGTGTGTTCTGCTTGAATATTTTGTGGGTGCATGACTGTTTCAATGAAGTATGAAGTTCAGTGAGAAATGATTTTCACAGAACTTCTCAGATGACTATCATAGGTGTAATTCCCAGTATGTCCACCTGATGTCACCAGACGCTGTGTTACTGCATCCTGCCCTGCTGTTATATTGTTATAGTCATCTGAGATGGTATAGTAGTGCGAATCAGGACCGCTAATGGCAATGCTGGCTAAACTGGAAGGTTTACAATGTAAAATAAATAACCTCACTGCTGCTCTACTCTATGAAGATGGAGTATGTGATTATCATACTATAAGCAGAGCACAAACCCTACCATACCATCTTTGCTTTACCTGACCCCAGTGTAGATGCTTTCAGTTCACTATAACTCAAACAAATCTTTCTAACCAGCAAACTGTTTGTAGCAGCACTCTGTATAAGGTATGTTGAACTGAGTCCGATTCAGAACCGCAGGTGGTTTTCCTGTTGTCCCATTGCTGCCAAGATACTTTTGTATATAGTGTATGTAGACACCCTTTCAAATTAGCACACAGCCATGCAGTCACCATAGACAAACATTGGCACTAGAATGGCCTTACTGAAGAGCTCAGTGACTTTCGACGTGGCACTGTCATAGGATGCCACCTTTCCGAGAAATCAGTTTGCCAATTTCAGCCCTGCTAGTGCTGTTATGATGACGTGGAAAAGTATAAGAGTAGCAACGGCTCAGCCGCAAAGTGGTAGGCCACACAAGCTCACAGAACGGGACCGCTGAAGCATGAAGCGCATAAAAATGGCAACACTCACTACTGAGTTCCTGGAAGCGACGTCAGCACAATAACTGTTTGTCGGAGCTTCATGAAATGGGTTTCCATGGCCGAGCAACCGAACACAAGCCTTAGATCACCATGCGCAATGCCAAGCGTCGGCTGGAGTGGTGTAAAGCTCGCTTGGACTCTGGAGCAGTGGAAATGCGTTCTCTGGAGTGATGAATCACGCTTCACCATCTGGCAGTCCAACGGACGAATCTGGGTTTGGTTAATGCCAGGAGAACGCTATGTGCCCCCATGCATAATGTCAACTGTAAATTTTACAGAAGAAATAATGGTCTGGGACAGTTTTTTATGGTTCGGGCTAAGCCCCTTGGTTCCAGTGTAGGGAAATCTTAACTCTACAGGACAATGATATTCTAGAAGATTCTGTGCTTCCAACTTTGTGGCACCGGTTTTGGGAAGGCCCTTTCCTGTTTCAACATGACAATGTCTCTGTCCACAAAGCCATACAGAAATGGTTTGTCGATGTGGAAGAACTTGATTGACCTGCACAGAGCCCTGAACTCAACCCTATCGAACATCTTTGGGATGAATTGGAACGCCGACTGCGAGCCAGGCCAAATCGCCCAACATCATTGCCCGACCTCACTAATGCTCTTGTGGCTGAATGGAAGCAAGTCCCCGCAGCAACGTTCCAACATCTAGTGGAAAGCCTTCCCAGAAGAGTGGAGGCTGTTATACAGCAAAGGGGCGACCAATTAATGCTCATGGTTTTTGGCCATGTAGTTTATGATCTGGACAAAACGGTGAGAAGCTCCCCTTCTCCGTTCCTCTTCACTATGTGGTAGCAGTTAGCTCCTCTATCCTTTATAGTGTTCGATATGTTATATTGGCAGTGAATTTTATTAAGTTGTTATGTTATATAATCGTCTACCTTGGCTGATGTGTCAGAATGTCAGTAAATGCTTTATATTCCCAGGAGCAGAGCAATGTTTTCCTGGGACTGATCCCACCCTTTCATCTGTGAGAGTGTGTATATGTGCGTGTGTACATGTGTTAGTGATCTTTGTCGTGTTGGAGACTAGTGTGTGGAGCCGTTCACAGTAACAGCTTGTTTTGAGGCGACCTGGGTTCGATACCTGGTTAGTTGTGGATGCATGGGTGTATCTGGTCCTGCTTCCCACTCGCTGATCTGCTCTCTCATCTGCTGTGGATAAAACACACCACCTCAGGAATGACCATTTCACCCTGCAACTTCCCACTAGCGTGTGTCCATCTGTAATAGTGAAAGTCTACACACCCCTTGTGTAACAGAGTAAGAACCTATATCTGTTGTATTTGTGGAAGATTGCCCAAATTAGTTAGTTTCACAAATTAAATTAATGTTATTGAGTTCCTGTTAAAATATATCTATAGTTTAATTTATTTATATTGACATGTTTAATTAATGCGTAATTGACTAACATCCTGTGGTTGGTTGACGATATTGCACCCCATCTTCTCTTATTTTTGCGCACCATTTTCTGGAATTAATGGTAGATCGGAAGTCCTTCTCCACTCCTTGCCCAGTTAAAAGCAATTAAAAAATATATATAATTCCGTCTAAACTGTCAGGATTTGTATTAACAAATGTACAACGTATTAACATGTAGTTTGTCATAATGGGAAAGTGTATTTTGGTTTTAACCGTGTTTTCATGCTAACTTGTTAGCTATGCTAGCGCTCGTCCTGTTAGATATGTCAGAAATATTAGAGACCGGAGGAGTTATAAATCCCAGTTGCAAATTAATGGAGGAACAACGTATAACGTCCCACCCAGCAGACTGTCGACCAATCGCCTTCACGTAGTCATTCGGCGTTACGTAATCCATTTTCAAAGTCAGGGTACGAGTTGAATAACTTGCCTATTCTACTCGAATGTACGTAATATCACGATTCCAAAGACATACAATATTGCAGATAGAAAGTTAATTATGTGACATTTTTTGAAAATATTAGTAATGTTGTACTTATTGTCGACGAAATTCATTGTAATGTTGGGTTTTTGATCTAGCGCCCTCCTTGTCCCAGAATGCACCGCGTGGCCCATTGAGGTAGCATGTGCAACGTACACAATGGGCGTTAATACGATTCCAGCGGAGTTCCCCATCTCTTCAAAAGTATTTCGGGCCATGCACACTGTTAGCTTTGCATGTTTCCTGCTCACCAGACGTGCTACCTTTACCCAGACCAGCTGTTTCGACTCTCTGTCAACCTGTTTCTCTCTCTCACTGGCTGCAGTCCAAATACGTTATTTTTACCTTATTTTTGTATCTCTCTCGCTCTCTCCCACTACCGCACCTACTGTTACGACCTCAGAATCACAGATAGAGCAACGAGACAACTAAATGAGACAGATATTTCACCAGATGTGCCTTATTTAAAAGTGATGTTGTTTCAGTCCCATATGTCATGTCTTTCTGGAATGGCCTTTTAAGTAATATTAATTGGAAAAACGTTTGGTCTCTCTCTCTGAAGTTTCTTCTAACTAATACGTTTAAATAAGTTTCTTATAAATTAATTCCACAAGTGCTACCATACTAAACATTTTCTTGAAAAGTTCAAACAAAAATACACATGGATGTTTCTTGTACCTTCTGTAATGAACAACCGGAGACTGCTTTTATTTTTTTATTTTGGTATTGCTCTTATACCCGGAAGCTGTGGCAAGATACAGTATCTGTAGATTGTTTTAGATCATACACATGCACATTTTTTTTTAAATCTTTAAAAATGTGATGTTCGTTTTTTGTTTTTTACAAAGTATAGTTAAGTATATGCAAAGCCTTTCTTCTTAATCAATCTCATAGTTATTTTAGCTAAATTCCATATTATAAATGTAAATGAAATAAACCTCAGTTTATTTTTTTTGAGAATGAAATGGAACAATATATAAACAATTTCTTCTCATAACAAAAAAGCAATCAAAACTTTGAATGTTTTACATTTTTACAAGGTCTTTATATAATGTATTGTCTTTATTCCCCTGTTTGTATAATCTGTTGTGTACTCTGTTTGTTTTTGTATATGATATATTTTGAATTGATTTACAAAAAATTATTATAATAATAATTCAACGGATTTGTAAATGAGAAGCATCCAGTTGGTGTTTCCATTCACTACTAGTGATGGGCATTCCGGCTCTTTTCAGTTAGCCGGCTCGTTCAGCTCAGCTCACCAAAAAGAGACTGCACTTTTGGCTCCCAAATGGCTCTTTAAAAAATATATGTTTTGTATTTTTTTCAAGTCAAACAGTTTGCAATAGTTTTTCTATGATTGGTGTTAAAACAATTCCAATTAAATTATTAAGTGAAATAATACTCTACCTTAACCACAATGTATTTATGAAAAATTATGTTTGCTATGAAAAAGAATGCTATTAAATATTTGCATTTAAAGTATAACTTTTTAATGTAAAGAATAACTGTCTCGTACAGTTGTTGAACAATTGATTTTGAAAGGGTTTTCCTGCTTGGAATTGTGTACATTGGATTTAGGCTCTCGCATCTTTGGTTCATTGGTTGACACTGCGTGTCTGATTAACAGAAACAACAGGTGAGGCTGTTAGTCTGAGCAGACAGTCAGAACGAATGTGTGCGCTTGAGCATTTAGGCCTATATTATTATTGTTATTTTATTTTTTTTGTTCTTTGAATTAGTTAATTCTATTCATTTTTTATTTTTTATTATTCATATCTAAATAAAAAAAATATATGTATAAATAGATTTGGCTCTTCTGATATGCGAGCCGGCTCCCAACGTTCACCTACTAGAGCCGGCTCTTAGAGCCGACTCGTTCGCGAACGACCCATCACTACTCACTACCAAATACGCACAGTGCCAGCAATGGAGGGAGATAGATTTTGGTTGAAATTCTTCTTTTTTAGAAGGAGTGTAAGGCCGAATTGAGTTATTGCACACGCACACTTCACAGAGTAGGCGTTCCCTAACGGAAATATTCAAATACATGCCAGAATGCGCCAATAGGCTCATACATGGCTCTGCCCACCTAGAGCCTGGAGGTGTGGTGGGTCATTGTCCTGATGAAAAACAAATGATAGTCCCTCTAAGCGCAAACCAGAAGTTTTTTTAATTTAGGGGAAAGAATTAGGGCCTTGTTGCAAAATGAATGGATGATTTGGAGTGGATTTTTTTAACACAGGCTTCATTCTTTTCACTTTGTCATACAGGCCAGTCATGTGGAGTGAATGCAATGTTGTAGATCCTCTATATTTTCAAGTATAGTGGTGGCAGCATCGTGTTTTGCATAAGTTTGTCACCTGCAAGGACTGGGGAGTTTGTCAGGATCACTCAAATATTTGAAAGGAGGAAAGCCTAGGTAAAAAGTTAGAGGAAAGCCTAGGTAAAAAGTTAGAGGAAAACCCACCATAGTCTTTTGAAAACCTAACCATGTGATGGTTTTTATTTCAATTAGACACAGAGGGTCCTTAAATATTAGCCCAGCTCCTCCTTAAAGTCTTCTCCTCCATCTCTCTGTTCTGCAGCTCTGAGGGGTCTTAGATCTCTCCTCTCTGCTAACACTTAATCCACTGCTGGGATCCACTGGATCCAGGCCTGAGGGATCTAATATTAGAGAGCTGTTCATCAGATGAGACCAGCAACACACATACTATTGGTGTATAGTGGTGTAGTTAACCATTGACTGACTGTCAGTCTCTTTCCCCACTATAGACTCACAGACACCAAGCTCATTCCCAGGTCACTCCTACCATAGAGATCCTATTAAATTACCAGGGGCTATGTCATGAACCCTCAAAGTTCAAGAATTGGGTGAACATGGCAGCCATATTGCTCAGGGAGAAGTACAAACCAGTGTATTTGGAATGAATGGCAGTAGAGGCATAATCCAGATTTTTACTTTTGCAAGATAAAAAAAAGGCGTGATATATCAGAAATTGTGTAGTAGAATTATTGCCAAACGAAAATATGTTTACATAATTATAAATACAGGTTTTATACACCTTTTCTGTATACATAGCCTCTAAAATACACGTAAACAGACCATGAATTTCTCAATTTTTGTTTTCTTGGAAAAATGTGAGTGCTATTATATGATACAATATCAGTACAATTGCACAACTGCCATCTAAACCTTGACCTTTCTTTCCTGAGAGCAGTCCACAAATTTGGATACATTTCTGAGAGCTCCCTTTCGTGTATGAATATCAGCAGCTCAAGCAGGGTCATGGTCTGTTAAAGGAATTAAATCGCTCTATGTTTTAATACCCAATTAAAATTAAACACTCTGTCAATTCATAAGGATTTGTAAGACCCTTATTCTATAATAATGGACAAAGCCCAGTCTTAAAGTCAATCAGCAGAATTTATTCACGAGAGTACTGAACACGATACAGGTTACCACAGGTTATAAACTGAAAGTGACGTCATTAGTTCCAGTACCAACCCGTCTCTTCTCCCACCCTGGTACAAAGGCAGTATCTCAAGTCTTCCCACCTCGTCTCCCTACCAATTTAATATAATTTATGGCTGAGCCAAGGTTTTCCGGTGTAGATAAGCATTCTAGCCAGTCTGAAGATTTACAGTGCATTGCGAAAGTATTCGGCCCCCTTGAACTTTGCGACCTTTTGCCACATTTCAGGCTTCAAACATAAAGATATAAAACTGTATTTTTTTGTGAAGAAACAACAAGTGGGACACAATCATGAAGTGGAATGACATTTATTGGATATTTCAAACTTTTTTAACAAAACAAAAACTGAAAAATTGGGCGTGCAAAATTATTCAGCCCCTTTACTTTCAGTGCAGCAAACTCTCTCCAGGAGTTCAGTGAGGATCTCTGAATGATCCAATGTTGACCTAAATGACTAATGATGATAAATACAATCCACCTGTGTGTAATCAAGTCTCCGTATAAATGCACCTGCACTGTGATAGTCTCAGAGGTCCGTTAAAAGCGCAGAGAGCATCATGAAGAACAAGGAACACACCAGGCAGGTCCGAGATACTGTTGTGAAGAAGTTTAAAGCCAGATTTGGATACAAAAAGATTTCCCAAGCTTTAAACATCCCAAGGAGCACTGTGCAAGCAATAATATTGAAATGGAAGGAGTATCAGACCACTGCAAATCTACCAAGACCTGGCCGTCCCTCTAAACTTTCAGCTCATACATGGAGAAGACTGATCAGAGATGCAGCCAAGAGGCCCATGATCACTCTGGATGAACTGCAGAGATCTACAGCTGAGGTGGGAGACTCTGTCCATAGGACAACAATCAGTCGTATATTGCATAAAGTCTGGCCTTTATGGAAGAGTGGCAAGAAGAAAGCCATTTCTTAAAGATATCCATAAAAAGTGTCGTTTAAAGTTTGCCACAAGCCACCTGGGAGACACACCAAACATGTGGAAGAAGGTGCTCTGGTCAGATGAAACCAAAATGTAACTTTTTGGCAACAATGCAAAACGTTATGTTTGGTGTAAAAGCAACACAGCTCATCACCCTGAACACACCATCCCCACTGTCAAAAATGGTGGTGGCAGCATCATGGTTTGGGCCTGCTTTTCTTCAGCAGGGACAGGGAAGATGGTTAAAATTGATGGGAAGATGGATGGAGCCAAATACAGGACCATTCTGGAAGAAAACCTGATGGAGTCTTCAAAAGACCTGAGACTGGGACGGAGATTTGTCTTCCAACAAGACAATGATCCAAAACATAAAGCAAAATCTACAATGGAATGGTTCAAAAATAAACATATCCAGGTGTTAGAATGGCCAAGTCAAAGTCCAGACCTGAATCCAATCGAGAATCTGTGGAAAGAACTGAAAACTGCTGTTCACAAATGCTCTCCATCCAACCTCACTGAGCTCGAGCTGTTTTGCAAGGAGGAATGGGAAAAAATTTCAGTCTCTCGATGTGCAAAACTGATAGAGACATACCCCAAGCGACTTACAGCTGTAATCGCAGCAAAAGGTGGTGCTACAAAGTATTAACTTAAGGGGGCTGAATAATTTTGCACGCCCAATTTTTCAGTTTTTGATTTGTTAAAGTTTGAAATATCCAATAAATGTCGTTCCACTTCATGATTGTGTCCCACTTGTTGTTGATTCTTCACAAAAAAATACAGTTTTATATCTTTATGTTTGAAGCCTGAAATGTAGAAAATGGTTGCAAAGTTCAAGGGGGCCGAATACTTTCGCAAGGCACTGTAGTTCATTCATTTCTACCCAGGAACAGACCGTCATTGTTCTAATCCTTGATTCATTCACAAACATTATATTCAGTACTAAGATTAAGAAAGAAAATTCATACATATACAGTAACATAATAGTATTCTGATTAGTACATATACAGTAACATAATAGTATTCTGATTAGTCAGTCCTGATTGAAATGTATACATAATAAGTCATCATTGATAAAAATTCCCTTAACATGGTCTTCAATGGCAAGTCAGGCAAGTATTTTAGTTCCTGTGCAAGCTCTCTGCCATCCAAGTCTGAGTGTTCTTTATAGTGCAGTGTCATACAAAGGGCTTCACATTGTTCTGTCAGCTCCTCATTTGAGAGACTTTGGAAGGTTGACAGTACTCCAAACTTCTCTCCCACATTTTCCAATGTGGAAAATCTTTCCTGAAGGGCTGAGGTTGCAGCATCAACAATGACGTTGAAAAATGTCACCTCCAGCTTTTTCAGGGCATCACTCAAAGACTCATCAAATGATTTGTATAAAATGTGCTGCTTTGTGGACCTCAGCCTTTTTTGTTGTAGAACGGCCTCTACATTCATACTCTTGCAAATACCCCTGGCTGGTGTTTGTGCAATCATGAAGCCTGTTGCCCTGTAGTTGCTGAGACGTCTCTGTCTTTCTGAGGAGACTGACTGCAACGTCCACATGCATACTGGGAGACTGCATCAGCTTGCTCACAAGTTGGATCTGGCTCAAGATGTCATACCACACCACTGTACAGATGCTGAAGCGGTATGACAAGGACTGGGCCTCAATCTTTATACAGGGTCTTGGGTTTGATCCCTCACCTCAATCAGTGCCTCTCTCACCGCTGCTGCCTGATACCTCAGTGGCTCTCTCACCGTGGCTGCCTGATACCTCAGTGCCTCTCTCACCACTGCTGTCTGATACCTCAGTGCCTCTCTCACCACTGCTGTCTGATACCTCAGTGGCTCTCTCACCGCTGCTGCCTGATACCTCAGTGGCTCTCTCACCGCTGCTGCCTGATACCTCAGTGGCTCTCTCACCGCTGCTGCCTGATACCTCAGTGCCTCTCTCACTGATGCTGTCTGATTCCTCAGTGGCTCGACACTCTTAACTTTACTCTCCCACCTTGTCTCAGTCCACATCTTCAAAGTGATGTCCACATGTTTTTTCAGGATGGCCCATCGCCGTGTGGAGGCTGAGAACAAGGTGTATAGTTTGTGTAAGATGCCAAAGTAACCTGTGGCATCGACATAACATTTAGCAGCATTAGTCACAATCAGGTTCAATGTGTGAGCCCCACATGGCACCAATAGAGCTCTTGGATTCATTTCCAGGAGTCTGGCTTGGACACCTTTGTTTTCACCTCTCATGTTGGCCCCATTATCATAAGACTGTCCTCTGCAGTCTTCAATAGGAACTTTTAGCTCCTCTAATCAGGGATACCAAATGTTGGCCCGTGGACTCCTCTGCATCCAAAAGCGACATAAAATGTTCCTTGTATATGGGGCTCCTCCTTCAGTGACACAACTGTAATCACAACTGACAACTGTTCAGTGTGGCTGACATTGAGGTTAATCTAGAATGATAGAGAATCATTTTGCCAACTTGATGCCACTCACCATTATTGAAATGACCTGCTCAACAAATTAACGAGTTCATCCCTTACTGAGCTGAGGACCTAGTCAAGACAATCACAGAATACCTTTATGATGTCGCAATGAAAGTTAACCAAATCAATAATGTGCTAGTTAGGTTGTAATCGTTTCGCTGCAGGCTACACACATTATCATGATGAAACTGTGTGAAATTATATCCAATGTTATGTAAGCTAGTTGGACAGAAAACGGAATATTGTCACCCTATGTGTAATAGCATAGCAAGCAACATAGGCTAACAAACATAAGTGTTAGGCTAGTATATTTCATTAAATGCATCATTTTATACTCATGAAGAGATAACATAGCTGCATACCTTTATCTTTTGAGTGTTTCTACTCTTCTTCTTTCCTTTTTTTCCTAAACGTGGGTTCCTGATGGCTTATACCCTTTCTTATCCATTTGTGTTGATTTAGCACTCGAACATCAATACATTACCCATCCCCCAACACTGTCAACCAAGAGTCAAGACTAAACCAATTCACCTTGGTGGTGTGCAGACTGGTTTTATTATTCGTAACAATTTTGCACAAACCAGAAAAAAATGCAACAATATGTCTGTGAAACTATATATTCACAGTTTTATGAATGAATTGTGGTTTATTTGGTAGCATTTCGAGGTGTGACTGATTTTACTAATTGCATTAGTACTGCACAAAGTTTGAGGTGCGCTATTCCCCCGCTCTCCCAACCTGAGGTTTACAGTGGGGAGACCTGAGGTCAACTTCAGGTCAGATACAGTGCAGACTCATTCTTCAAATTCATTATTTTACACAGTATCTTATTACAGCACTGGCAAACCATGGTTGACCAACTCCCTGACCAAAATAGCTGACCTTTATCCCATCATAAAAAGGTTCATGTCCATTCTAGTATTGCAAAAACGTAAGAAGATTCTTTAGAAAAAAATAAGTTCATAAGATATTTTATAATTGCAATTCCTCAACAATATCATAAGTATTAAGGATTTTTCTTATGAACTTCTCAAATATATTCATACAAATCTTCTTGTCATGCCCTGACCTTGGAGATCCTTATTTATTCTCTATGTTTGGTTAGGTCAGGGTGTGACTCGGGTGGGAGAATCTATGTTTTCTATTTCTTTGTTGTTTTTGCCTAGTGTGGTTCCCATATATAAATTGTGATTTTCCGTTTGGGTTTTGTGGGGAGTTATTTTCTGTTTAGCTGTTTTGTTGCCTGACAGAACTGTGCGCTTTTGTTTTTTCTACTTTGTTATTTTGTTGCGGTGTTCAGTTTATTAAAAATCATGACCGCCTACCACGCTGCACCTTGGTCTCCTTCTTCAACCCACGAGAGTCATTACACTTCTTAAGATGTGTGTTGCTAGGCAACCATTCTAGCTATCAATGGCAATCATGTTAGAATATTTCTTACTGAGATTACTGTTCTAAAACATGTTCTTGGGTTTAAAATAATCTATATTGAAACTTTCAGATTAAGTTTGGCAGTGAATTAAACATTTTCAATTGCTTTCATGAGCTTTTTCTCTCACTGCCCTGAGTTTAAGGCAAGGGTTTAGTTGTCTTGGAATTAATAACATTTTCAAGAACTTTATTTTCAAGAATCAAATTTTTTTTGAACGTTTTGCTTAAGGAGAAACTTAAGAAATAACGCAAGAACATTTCCAATACCCTTTTTGAGGGATAACAAATTTGCTTAACTTTCTTCTCAAATCAAATTTTATTGGTCACATACACATGGTTAGCAGATGTTAATGCGAGTGTAGCAAAATGCTTGTGGTTCTAGTTCCGACCATGCAGTAATATCTAACAAGTAATCGAACAATTTCACAACAACAAAGGAATAAATATGAATATGTACATATAAATATATGGATGAGCGATGGCCGAACGCCATAGGCAAGATGCAGTAGATGGTATAGAGTACAGTATATACCTATGAGATGAGTAATTTAGGGTATGTAAACATTATATAAAGTGGCATTGTTTAAAGTGACTAGTGATACGTTTATTACATCCAATTTTTTATTATTAAAGTGGCTAGAGATTTGAGTCAGTATGTTGGCAGCAGCCACTCTATGTTAGAGATGGCTGTTTAACAGTCTGATGGCCTTGAGATAGAAGCTGTTTTTCAGTCTCTCTGTCCCTGCTTTGATGCACCTGTACTGGCCTCGCCTTCTGGATGATAGCGGGGTGAACAAGCAGTGGCTCGGGTGGTTGTTGTCCTTGATGATCTTTTTGGCCTTCCTGTGACATCGGGTGATGTAGGTGTCCTGGAGGGCAGGTAATTTGCCCCCGGTGATGCGTTGTGCAGACCTCACTACCCTCTGGAGAGCCTTATGGTTGTGGGCGGAGCAGCTGCCGTACCAGGCGGTGATACAGCCCGACAGGATGCTCTCGATTGTGCATCTGTAAAGGTTTGTGAGTGTTTTTGGTGACAAGCCAAATTTCTTCAGCCTCCTGAGGTTGAAGACGCGATGTTACGCCTTCTTCACCACGCTGTCTGTGTGGGTGGACCATTTCAGTTTGTCGCGATGTATACGCCGAGGAACTTAAAACTTTCCACCTTCTCCACTACTGTCCCTTCGATGTGGATAGGGGGGTGCTCCCTCTGCTGTTTCCCGAAGTCCACAATCATCTCCTTTGTTTTGTTGACGTTTAGTATGAGGTTATTTTCCTGACACCACACTCCGAGGGCCCTCATCTCCTCCCTGTAGGCCGTCTCGTCATTGTTGGTAATCAAGCCTACCACTGTAGTGTCGTCTGCAAACTTGATGATTGAGTTGGAGGCGTGCATGGCCACGCAGTCATGGGTGAACAGGGAGTACAGGAGAGGGCTGAGAACGCACCCTTGTGAGTCCCCAGTGTTGAGGATCAGTGGGGTGTAGATGTTGTTTCCTACCCTAACCACCTGGGGGTGTCCCGTCAGAAAGTCCTGGACCCAGTTGCACAGGGTGGGGTCGAGACCCAAGGTCTCGAGCTAAATTAAGAGTTTGGAGGGTACTATGGTGTTAAATTCTGAGCTGTAGTCGATGAACAGCATTCTTACATAGGTATTCCTCTTGTCCAGATGGGTTAGGGCAGAGTGCAGTGTGATTGCGATTGCGTCGTCTGTGGACCTATTGGGGCGGCAAGCAAATTGTAGTGGGTCTAGTGTGTCAGGTAGGGTGGAGGTGATATGATCCTTGACTAGTCTCTCAAAGCACTTCATGATGACGGAAGTGAGTTTCGTTTAACTCAGTTACCTTAGCTTTCTTGGGAACAGGAACAATGGTGGCCCTCTTGCGGCATGTGGGAACAGCAGACTGGGATAGGGATTGATTGAATATGTCCGTAAACAAAACAGCCAGCTGGTCTGCGCATGCTCTGAGGACACGGCTAGGGATGCCATCTGGGCCGGCAGCCTTGTGAGGGTTAACACGTTTAAATGTTTTAGTCACGTTGGCTGCAGTGAAGGAGAGCCTGCAGGTTTTGGTAGCGGGCCGTGTCGGTGGCACAGTATTGTCCTCAAAGCGAGCAAAGAAGTTGTTTAGTTTGTCTGGGAGCAAGACATCGGGGTCCCCGACCGGGCTGGCTTTCTTTTTGTAGTCCGTGATTGACTGTAGACCCTGCCACATACCTCTCATGTCTGAGCCGTTGAATTGCGAATTTCTTAGGTCTACAGTTAAGGAAAAAATGGCAGTTAAGAATACATTTCTTCTTTAAAAGGTTTTGTGAATCTGGGCCCTGGGCAGCTCCACGCAGATACACATGCCCAGGCTGGCTCCTTGGTGATGAATAATATATATGTCTCTGATCATATGGACCGGCTTCTGAATAACTTCCAGTTTGTCCTTGGCTGCTCTCTACAGAGGACAGGGAACCAGTGGCAATTTTAGCATGGGGCAAACAAAAAAAACAAAAATTCATGCCAGAAAAGCCACTACACAACACTAAACAATACATTAATTTAACTATAAAGGTGACAAACTGTAACCACCAATTGTTAGGGCCTTCATAAAGCTGTCCCAACAGCAGTCCCAACACCTTACCACTGCTACACCTGGCTATCAGTGGAGCCTTGTCTGGCAGCGAAACTGTTCATTCAGCCTCATTTACTGCTTTTAGAAAAACATAGCTGATATGGCTGACTTGCTTAAACAAATGTGGTTTCCACTAACAATTGAAATGTACAAACTATGGCATAAAGGGACGACAAGCAGATAAGAGTCAATCCGTAATTTATATTAAGACATTAATGAGCGAGCTAGGACAGACATAGTCACTATAACTATTTGTTCAGCACTTTTGAAATGTACGGTGACATAATTCAGAACATGGGACGTTCTTACAGTGTTCTACCTGTACACCAAGTCAGAACCGTAGGATAAATAAATTGAACATATAAGCAGACATTTAAAGCGCTTACAAAATTCAATGATTACATTTCTCTAAAACAGGTAATAGGCTACATGAGCACCACCAAGTCAGAACAGTAGGGGAAATTAAGAGGGGAAAATAGACCAAATTATTAGGGTGAGGCACATGGGCTACATCTTAATACACAACATACACTTAGTGTTACTTTCTTAGCTACAGTATACATATCTCCCTGGCATATTACATCATTTATGCAGTAGCATACAATACATTTTTGGACTCACCTTGTTGTGCTGTGCTCACTTGAACAGGAAGGTGCCGTGGTGGACCTTTGTGGGCAAATTTTGTCATCAGAGTGGCATTCTCTGGATTTATGGTGCTTTCAAAACAACTGGGAACTCAGGGGATAAAACAAGGTCGAATCATAATGATCTTTAGGTCGTAGCTCTAGAAAGAGGCCGGATTTACAATTCCGAGTTGGATGACAGTTCAAAATGTATTTTCCCAGTCGAAACTTCCCAGTTGTCTTGAACTCACTGAAGTCAAGTTTTCACAGTTCCTAGTTAAGTTGTTTTGAGCATGGCACAAATCATGCTTCATTGACAGCATGGCAAATGTTTATCATTTTAAACTTGGAAAAGAGACCCTTAATCCCAGATTTGGGACCACATACCACTCCACTGAATAGCAGGCTAGTGATTAGCCACTGTCATGGATTCCTTCCAAACCATTCATTGTTGAATTTGCGATTTCCAACTTGTTGTGTAATGTTTATGTCCAATGGCTGATGAGCACCAATACGTTTTATTTATAATTTCTCTTCATAATTTCATAAGGATTTGCCAGTAGATTGTCGACTTGATTCATGATGATGACTGCTAGACAAGATTTTGAAAGTATGATGTTGACTGTCCTTGAGCAGTCCAATCAAAGCTACTGTAGATATAACGTGATGTGACGTAATTTTACCTGTGGCCAATGACCTTGAGCCTTATTGGATGGGTACTTTTAATGTAACCCTATGGCAGCACCCAAGAGGCTTGAATTTTTGAGCTCTACCCTTAGATTCGGAGGTGACATAGTGTTCCGATGAGTGACATAACACTGAGCCAATCACGGCGCAACTAAAGGACATCACTAACCCCTACGCTCCATATTTTCCGCTTGCTGCCCCACCACCACAGAAACACATCTGCATTTTGCAGCTGCCTTACTCAAGAAAGCAAAAAAGAGACTGTGTTTGTATGCAGCTTTATTAACTCAATTATTATTATTAAACTTTAAAAAAAATGTAGGTGGGGCACTGCATGGAACCAAGTTAAAGCTCCTCTATCTGCCGATTCCTCTGAGCAAGCACCAAACCGGTGAGTGTTCATTCTCAGTCCTGTGTGTGAGAGATGAAAAACTAAAGACGTGTTTTACTGTGTGTATCGTGCTACTCACCTCTCTGTTGTGGCCTCATATGTCTGTCAGTCACCTGAAGGTTCTTTGTCATGAAGCAGCAGCCTACATATGGAAACCTGTTTTTTCCCACATAGACTTCTCATTCTATTTTTCCCTCAGGGAAATTTAACTTGTTTAAATCATTTAATAATGGAATTGTCTGTAGTGTAAGTTAGAGTTGTAGACTGAGGGTAGTTTGTTGTCTGCTGAAGTTGGTGTAGCTCTCCAATGTGATAGGGGATCAGGTGCTGTCTGATTAATGTTTTAGAAGGAGTCTCATTCTAGTGAGAGAGGAGAAAAGATGACGCCTGGGTATTCTAATGTTGTAGTTATAGTCCTACTTGCATCACCTATAACCCACTCACAAATGCCCAATTGTCTGTCTCTCCATCAATCTGTCTGACCAACATTTACAACCACAAAAGTGGTTTTCTGTCTTTTTACAGAGACCTCAGAGCCAACTTCAACTCCAGAACAGTGTGGACTGAAGCTGTCATGGTCAGTGGTGGAAAAAGTATTGAATTGTCATACTTCAGTAAAAGTAAATAGAAAATGGCTCAAGTAAAAGTGAAAATCACCCAGTAAAATACTACTTCAGTAAAAGTCGAAAAGTATTTGGTTTGAAAAATGCTTTTAAATTTAAAATTTAAAAATCACCTTTATTTAACCAGGTAGGCTAGTTGAGAACAAGTTCTCATTTGCAACTGCGACCTGGTCAAGAAAAAGCATAGCAATTCGACACATACAAAAACACAGAGTTACACATGGAATAAACAAAACATACAGTCAATAATAAAAATAAAACAAGAAGTCTGTATACAGTGAGTGCAAATGAGGTAAGATAAGGGAGTTAAGGCAATAAATAAGCCATGGTGGCAAAGTAATTACACTATAGCAATTAAACACTGGAATGGTAGATGTGCAGAAGATGAATGTGCAAGTAGAGATACCGGGGTGCAAAGGAGCAAGATAAATACATAAATACAATATGGGGATGAGGTAGTTGGATGGGCAATTTACAGATGGGCTATGTACAGGTGCAGTGATCTGTAAGCTGCTCTGACAGCTGGTGCTTAAAGTTAGTGAGGAAGATATAAGTCTCCAGCTTCAGTGATTTTTGCAGTTCGTTCCAGTCATTGGCAGCAGAGAACTGGAAGGAAAGGCAACCAAAGGAGGAATTGGCTTTGGGGGTGACCAGTGAGAATTACCTGCTAGAGCGCGTGCTACAAGTGGGTGCTGCTATGGTGACTAGTGAGCTGAGATAAGGCGGGGCTTTACCTACCAGAGATTTGTAGATAACCTGTAGCCAGTGGGTTTGGCGACGAGTATGAAGCGAGGGCCAGCCAAAGAGAGCATACAGCGAACAGTGGTTGGTAGTGTATGGGGCTTTGGTGACAAAACGGATGACTTAAGTACCAAAAGTAAATGTAATTGCTAAAATATACTTAAGTATCAAAAGTAAAAGTATAAATCATTTCAAATTCTTTATATTAAAAAAATCAGACAGCACCATTGACATTTTTTTTTTTTTTTACGGCTAGTCAGGGTCACACTCCAACACTCAGACATCATTTACAAACGAAGCTTGTGTGTTTAGGGAGTTCGCCAGATAAGAGGCAGTAGGGATGACCAGGAATGTTACTTTTTTCCATCAAAGTAATTGTCTGCATAATTTCCAACCCCCATATACAGTGCATTCAGAAAGTATTCAGACCCCTTGACTTGTTCCACATTTTGTTAGGTTACTGCTTTATTCTAAAATTGATTCGCTTCGGGATCGTACTTTTTTTTTAAATTTGACATACCCAAATGTAGCTCAGGACCTGAAGCATGGATATGCATATTCTTGACACCATTTGAAAAAAAAACAATTTGAAGTTTGAGGAAATGTGAAATAAATGTAGGAGAATATAAAAACAGATCTGGTAAAAGAAAATACAAACAAAAAACATGCAGTTTTTTTTCTTTCTTTGAAATGCAAGAGAAAGGCTGTACTTTCAGGTAGGAGTCTAGGTGTACTTTAGATTTTGGCCAACAGATGGCAGCAGTGTGTGTGCAAAGTTTCAGACCGGTCCAGTGAAGAATTCCATTACTGCACAATATTTTGTATCAGGTCTGCCAGGAGTTTGCCCAAATGTGCCAAATTGGTCAATTGATACATTTTCAAGTACACAACTATAGAGAACATACAAAAATGCTATGGTAATTAAAAATGTAAGTTTACACTCTCCCAGGAATGTCATACATGATGGATCATTACCTCATACACTAACTTTCACACATCTAGATGGCCGGGCGGGGTGGGTGTGGAGACAGCAGTGGGGTCAAACTGTAGACCCCAGTTCCTACATTTGAACATAAAAATGTATTTTATCACACAAAACTATGCTACATTTTATCTCTGGGACCCTCGGGATGACAAATAAGAGCAAGATTACTGAATGTAAGTACATTATTTACCTTCAGAGGTGAATGTATCAAACCAGTTACTGTGATAAAAGTTTTTTGTTGTTGTGCACTCTCCTCAAACAATAACATGGTATTTTTTCACTGTAATAGCTACTGTTAATTGGACACTGCAGTTAGATTAACAAGGATTTAAGCTGCTGTATACAACATCATTCTAGTCACATTAGCCCTCGGTTTAGGGACATCCATCCCGATTTTCCCTCCTCAATCTACACAGAAAACAAAACAGGTTTTTAGACATTTTTGCATCCCAGAGTCGCCTCCTCACTGTTGACATTGAGACTGGTGTTTTGCGGGTACTATTTAATGAAGCTGCCAGTTGAGGACTTGTGATGCGTCTGTTTCTCAAACTAGACACTCTAATGTACTTGTCCTCTTGCTCAGTTGTGCACCGGGGCCTCCCACTTCTCTTTCTATTCTGGTTAGAGAGAGTTAGCGCTGTTCTGTGAAGGGAGTAGTACACAGCACTGTAAGAGATCTTCAGTTTCTTGGCAATTTCCCGCATGGAATAGCCTTCATTTCTCAGAACCAGAATAGACTGTCGAGTTTCAGAAGAAAGGTCTTTGTTTCTGGCCATTTTGAGCCTGTAATCGAACCCACAAATGCTGATGCTCCAGATACTCACAGATCATTGCACCTGTACACAGCCCATCTGTAAATAGCCCATCCAACTACCTCATCCCCATATTGTTATTTTATTTTATTTTTCTAATTTTGTTGCTCCTTTGCACCCCAGTATCTCTTCTTGCACATTCATCTTCTGCACATCTATCACTCCAGTGTTTAATTGCTAAATTGTAATTACTTCGCCACTACGGCCTATTTATTGCCTTACCTCCCAAATCTTACCTCATTTTCACACACTGTATATAGATTTTTTCTATTGTGTTATTGACTGTACAGTTGTTTATTCCATGTGTAACTCTGTGTAGTTATTTGTGTCGCACTGCTTTGCTTTATATTGGCCAGGTCGCAGTTGTAAATGAGAACTGGTTCTCAACTGGCCTACCTGGTTAAATAAAGGTGAAAAAAAAATAAAAAATACTCAACTAGTCTAAAAAAGGCCAGTTTTATTGCTACTTTAATCAGTACAAAAGTTTTCAGCTGTGCTAACATAACATAAGGGTTTTCGAATGATAAACTAACCTTTTAAAATTAAAAAGTTGGATTAGCTAACACAACGTGCCATTGGAACACAGGAGTGATGGTTGCTGATAATCGGCCTCTGTACGCCTATGTAGATGTTCCATAAAAAAAATCTGCTGTTTCCAGCTACAATATTCATTTACAACATTAACAATGTACACTGTATTTCTGATCAATTTGATATTATTTTGTTGGACAAAAATGTTGCTTTTCTTTCATAAAGAAGGATATTTCTAAGTGACCCAAAACTTTTGAACGGTATTGTATATAAAAAAACTAAACTCGCCTCCCGGGTGAATGGTTAAGGTGGTTAAGGTCGCTGTACTGCAGCGCTAGCTGTGCCACCAGAGACCCTGGGTTCGCCCCCAAGCTCTGTCGTAACCGGCCGCGACCGGGAGGTCCGTGGGGTGACGCACAATTGGCCTAGCGTCGTCCGGGTTAGGAAGGGTTTGGCCCGTAGGGAAATCCTTGTCTCATCGCGCACCAGCGACTCCTGTGGCGGGCCGGGTGCAGTGTGCGCTAACCAAGGTTGCCAGGTGCACGGTGTTTCACACATTGGTGCGGCTGGCTTCCGGGTTGGATGGCGCTGTGTTAAGAAGCAGTGCGGCTTGGTTGGGTTGTGTATCGGAGGATGCATGACTTTCAACCTTCGGCTCTCCCGAGCCTGTACGGGAGTTGTAGCGATGAGAAAAGATAGTAGCTACTAAAAAACAATTGGATACCACGAAATTGGGGAGAAAAAGGGGCAAAAAAATTTATAATAATAAACTAAAATATTACATTTACACACGTATTCAGAACCTTTACTCAGTACTTTGTTGAAGCACCTTTGGCAGCAATTTGGGTATGTCGCTACAGGCTCGGCACACCTGTGTTTGGGGAGTTTCTCCCATTATTCTCCGCAGATCCTCTCAAGCTCTGTCATGTGGTATGGGGAGCATCGCTGCACAGTTATATTCAGGTCTCTCCAGAGATGTTTGATCGAGTTCAAGTTTGAGCTCTGGCTGGGCCACACAAGGACATTCAGAGACTTGTCCCGAAGCCACTTCTGCATTGTCTTGGCTGTGCTTAGGGTCGTTGTTCTGTTGGAAGGTGAACCTACGCTCCAGTCTGAGGTCCTGAGTGCTCTGGAGCATGTTTTTCCTCAAGGACCTCTCTGTACTTTTCTCTGTTCATCTTTCCCTCAATCCTGACTAGTCTCCCAGTCCCTGCCGCTGAAAAACATCCCCACAGCAAGGGATGGTGCCAGGTTTCCTCCAGAAGTGCCGCTTGGCATTCAGGCCAAAGGGTTCCATCTTGGTTGCATCAGACAGAGAATCTTGTTTCTCATGGTTTAAGAGTCCTTTAGGTGGCTCTCCAAGCGGGATGTCATGTGCCTTTTACTGAGGAGTGGCTTCTGTCTGGCCACTCTACCACAAAGGCCTGATTGGTGGAGAGCTACAGAGATGGTTGTCATCCTGGAAGGTTCTCCCATCTCCACTTATTAGATTTATTATTACCCCTTTTTCTCCCCAATGTCGTGGTATCCAATTAGTAGTTACAGTCTTGTCTCATTGCTGCAACTCCGGTATGGACTCAGGGGAGGCGAAGGTCGAGAGCCGTGTGTCCTCCAAAACACAACCCAACCAAGCTGCACTGCTTCTTGACACAATGCCCACTTAACCCGGAAGCTAGCCGCACTAATGTGTCGGAGGAAACACCGTACACCTGGCGACTGTGTCAGCGTGCACTGCACCCGGATGCCACAGGAGTTGCTAGGGCGCGATGGGACAAGGACATCCCTGCCAGCCAAACCCTCCCCTTAACCCGGACGACGCTGGGCCAATTGTGCGCCGCCCCATGGGTCTCCCTCTCTGACCGGCTGCGACAGAGCCTGGACTCTAACCCAGAATCTCTAGTGGCACAGCTAGCACTACAATGCAGTGCCTTAGACCACAGCGATACTCGGGAGACTCCACAGAGGAACTCTGGAGCTCTGTCTGAATGACCATCAGGTTCTTGCTTACCTCTCTGACCAAGACCCTTCTCCCCTGATTGTTCAGTTTGACGGGTGGCCAGCTCTAGGAAGAGTCTTGGTGGTTCCAAATGTCTTCCATTTAAGAATGATGGAGGCTACTGTGTTCTTGGGGACCTTCAGTGCTGCAGAAGTGTTTTGGTACCCTTCCCCAGATCTGTGACTCCATACAATTGTGTCTCGGAGCTCTACGGACAATTCCTTCGACCTCATGGCTTGGATTTTGCTCTGACATACACTGTCAACTGTGGATCCTTTCCAAGTCATGTCCAATTTAATTTACTTCAGATGGACTCCAAGTTGTAGAAACATCTCAAGGATGATCAATGGAAACAGGATGCACCTGAGCTCAATTTAGTCTCATAACAAAGGGTCTGAATATTTATGTAAATAACGTATTTCTGTTTATTTATTTTTTTAATACATTTGCAAACATTTCTAAAAGCCTGTTATGTGGTATTGTGTGTAGATTGACAGGGGAAAATAATTATTTGATCTATTTTAGAGTAAGGCTGTAACGTAACAAAATGTGGAAAAAATACTTTCCGAATGCACTGTATTTTTTTGTAAATATATATTTATATACAGTACCAGTCAAAGGTTTGGACACACCTACTTTTTCCAGGGTGTTTCTTTATTTGACTATTTTCTACATTGTAGAATAATAGTGAAGACATCAAAACTATGAAAAAGACATGGAATCATGTAGTAACCAAAAAAGTGTTAAACAAATCAAAATATATGTTATATTTGAGATTCTTCAAGGTAGCCACCCTTTGCCTTGATGACAGCTTTGCACACTCTTGGCATTCTTGGTTGTAATTCTGGGTAGAGAAGACATTTCCATATATGTTTGTTAGCTCCATGTGTGACAACACCAGTCCTATTTATGATATCATTTACAAAGATTATACTTTTTTTTAAATTATGTTTTTTTTTAACCAATTAGTATATTTGAGTTTAACCATAATATTTGTTGTATTATTTGTACTGTAATTTCTGGTGGATTTAACTGAAATTGCAACCAACATTCTATGGCTTGTTTTAAAAATAACGGTGTTTTGGAGAAATAATAACCGATGTTATCTTGATAAGTGTGTGAATTGGACCATTTTCCTGTCCTGTTAAACATAAAAAATGTAATGAGTACTTTTGGGTGTCAGGGAAAATGTATGGAGTAAAAAATACATTATTTGCTTTAGGAATGTAGTGAAGTAAAATTTGTCTAAAATATAAATAGTAACGTAAAGTACGGATGCCCCAAAAAACGACTTAAGTAGTACTTTAAAGTATTTTTACTGAAGTACTTTCCACCACTGACAGAGAGAGATCCCTAAATGAGAGGGAAATAATGATTAAGGATGAATACATAGGAAAGGAGGAAACACATACACCCCTCCCCTGTTCCCACCACTATGTCAGAATGGCTGAGGTGTGTGTCGTGAGGCAGTGCATTACAGCCTGTACTCCCGCCTGCTCAGGACCAAACCTGTTGGCAGGATGGGGCAGGGTCAGAATTCAGCGATGATATCACAGAGGTGGGTGGGCTGGGTAGGGTCCTGACGACAACTGACCTGGTGTCGGTAGGGGTGGGGAGTTGCATTGGCACGGGGATGTACGTGGTTGCTGGGCTGGTTGCCAAGGAGATGACAGGGCTGGGAGTGATTATGTCCTTCATCATTGCTGCTGTGGCTTCTATACTGTCAGGTCAGACACGCACACACACACAAAACACTGCTGTGGCTTCTATACTGTCAGGTTAGACACACACACACACACACACACACACAAAAACACTTCTGTGGCTGTGGCTTCTATACTCTCAGGTCAGAGACACACACACATACACACACACACACACACACACACACACACACACACACACACACACACACACACACACACACACACACACACACACACACACACACACACACACACACACACACACACACACACACACACACACACACACACTGCTGTGGCTTCTATACTGTCAGGCCCGGGACACACACACACATATTTGTGTTTGACGTGTATGTGTTCAACCTGGGTCAAATGTGTGTCTCTCCTCCAGGTGTGTATTATGCAGAGTTCGTCATGCGTGTCCCTAAAACAATAGTCAGCCTTCACCTATAGCTACGTCACAGTAGGGGAGTGTACGGCCTTTTTCATTGGCTGGAATCTGATCCTCAGGTACCTGATTAGTACAGCAACATCTGGGGACACTAAGAGGCCAGGGTGAGTGAGTGAGTGAGAGTGTGTGTGTGTGTTTGTACGACCAGATTGGATGGAGGATCAGACTCATCGATCTTTGATCCTGATAGCTCCAGCTACCAATCAAGTGGTGTTGCAAGTGAATCTGACAAGTCGGGTAGCTTCCACACCAGCCCTTCCTTGCTGTTGAAGAGGGTTCTGGGTAGGGGTTACTCCACGCTGCGTGTCTGCCTGGGGATTCCCAACGACTCAGTCCATACCACCTCGTCCTCCGGTCTCATGGTGACACACTGCATCTCCTCCTCTTCCTCCTCTCCTTTCTCGTCTGAGCCACCGTCATCTTCAGCGTGGAGCGAGGGACCGGAAAGAGCGACACACCGTTTCAGGGATTGTAGCGGGAAAAATTACAACCCTACTGGTGGTTGTGCACCAGCTGGAGAGTGGTCGGAGCCTGCCCTACTTGGCATCATGCGTTCCGTGCATCCCCGCGGTATCCATCTTGTTAAACTCTTGCCTGATGGTGAAACTGTAGCCTCTCACCTGGGCACGCATTGCTGTCTGTTGCACTCTGGGTACGTTATGCTGTGTCACTTCTACACTTGTCATTTTCATCATGTGGAGAAGAGAGCTTCCTCTATCCCCCCTCTCTCCCTCCATTCCCTCTCTCTCCCTCTATCCCCCTTCTCTCCCTCCATCCCCCCTCTCTCCCTCCATCCCCCCTCTCTCCCTCCATCCCCCTCTCTCCCTCCTTCATCCCCCTCTCCCTCCATCCCCCTCTCTCCCTCTCTCCCTACATCCTCCCTCTATCCCCCCTCTCTCCCTCCATCCCCCCTCTCTCCCTCTATCCCCTCTCTCCCTCTATCCCCCTCTCTCCCTCTCTCCCTCCATCTCCCTCTCTCCCTCTATCCCCCTCTGTCCCTCTATCCCCCCTCCCTCCCTCTATCCCCCTCTCTCCCTCTCTCCCTCTATCCCCCCTCCCTCCCTCTAACCCCCTCTCTCCCCTCTCTCTCTCTCTATCCCCCCTCCCTCCCTCTATCCCCCTCTCCCCCCCTCTCCCTCTATCCCCCTCTCCCCCCCTCTCTCCCTCTAACCCCTCTCTCCCCCTCTCTCTCTATCCCCCTCTCTCCCTCTATCCCCCTCTCCCCAGTCTCTCCCTCTATCCCCCTCTCCCTCTATCCCCCTCCCTCCCTCCATCCCCCTCTCTCACTCTATCCCCCTCCCTCCCTCTATCCCCCTCTCTCCCTCTATCCCCCCTCTCTCCCTCTATCCCCCTCTCTCCCTCTATCCCCTCTCTCCCTCTATCCCCCCTCTCTGCCTCTATCCCCCCTCCCTCCCTCTATCCCCCTCTCTCCCTCTATCCCCCCTCTCTCCCTCTATCCCCCTCTCTCCCTCTATCCCCCCTCTCTCCCTCTATCCCCCCTCTCTCCCTCTATCCCCCCTCCCTCCCTCTATCCCCCTCTCTCCCTCTATCCCCCTCTCTCCCTCTATCCCCCCTCTCTCCCTCTATCCCCCCTCTCTCCCTCTATCCCCCCTCTCTCCCTCTATCCCCCTCTCTCCCTCTATCCCCCCTCTCTCCCCTCTATCCCCCCTCTCTCCCTCCATCACCCCTCTCTCCCTCTATCCCCCTCTCTCCCTCTATCCTCATCTCTCCCTCCATCCCCCCTCTCTCCCCCTCTCTCCCTCTCTCCCCCTCTCTCCCTCTATCCCCTCTCTCCCTCTATCCCCCTCTCTCCCTCCATCCCCCCTCTCTCCCTCTATAACCCCTCTCTCCCTCCATCCCCCCTCTCTCTATCCCCCCTCTCTCCCTCCATCCCCCTCTCTCCCTCCATCCCCCCTCTCTCCCTCTATAACCCCTCTCTCCCTCCATCCCCCCTCTCTCCCTCCATCCCCCTCTCTCCCTCTATCCCCCCTCTCTCCCTCCATCCCCCTCTCTCCCTCTATCCCCCCTCTCTCCCTCCATCCCCCCTCTCTCCCTTTATCCCCCCTCTCTCCCTCTATCCCCCTCTCTCCCTCCATCCCCCTCTCTCCCTCTATCCCCCCTCTCTCCCTCCATCCCCCCTCTCTCCCTCCATCCCCCCTCTCTCCCTCTATAACCCCTCTCTCCCACCATCTCCCCTCTCTCTCTCTATCCCCTGTCTCTCTCCATCACCCCTCTCTGCCTCTATAACCCCTCTCTCCCTCCATCCCCCTCTCTCTCTCTATCCCCCTCTCCCTCCATCCCCCCTCTCTCCCTCTATAACCCCTCTCTCCCACCATCCTCCCTCTCTCCCTCTATCACCCCTCTTTCCCTCCACCCCCCTCTCTCCCTCCATCCTCCTCTCTCCCTCCATCCCCCCTCCTCCCTCCATCCCCCTCTCCCTCCATCCCCTCTCTCCCTCCATCCCCCTCTCTCCCTACATCCCTCCTCTCTCCCTCCATCCCCCCTCTCTCCCTCTATCCCCCCTCTCTCCCTCCATCCCCCCTCTCTCCCTCCATCCCCCCTCTCTCCCTCTATAACCCCTCTCTCCCACCATCTCCCCTCTCTCTCTCTATCCCCTCTCTCTCTCCATCACCCCTCTCTGCCTCTATAACCCCTCTCTCCCTCCATCCCCCTCTCTCTCTCTATCCCCCTCTCCCTCCATCCCCCCTCTCTCCCTCCATCCCCCTCTCTCCTTCCATTCTCCTCTCTCCCTCCATCCCCCCTCCTCCCTCCATCCCCCTCTCCCGCCATCCCCTCTCTCCCTCCATCCCCCTCTCTCCCTACATCCCTCCTCTCTCCATACATCCCCCCTCTCTCCCTCCATCCCCCTCTCTCCCTACATCCCTCCTCTCTCCATACATCCCCCTCTCTCCCTCCATCCCCCTCTTTCCCTCCACCCACATGCATCTCTTTCCCCTTATTTTTCTATCCATCCTCTCTACAGTTTCTATAGGATGTGATATTATTATGGGCTGTCTCTCTTGGTATCCTACTATATGGTTGCTATAGGATATGGAACAGCTCCTTGGAGATCAGCACCAGAGAGGGACTGGCTCAGGCTAGCACCTACCAGCGCTATGACGATCACCTCAATGTCACCTTTTCCCTTGACAACGACCTTAACCTCCAGGACAACCAGGAAGAGGGGTGCTACCAGGACTGTAAGCGGAGAAAGGCTACCACTACCAACAGCAAAACCAGGATCAGAACCAGTATCAAGATGGGAACCAAGATGGCCAAGATCCCAGTACCAGGACGAAAACCAGTATGAAGATTGCTCCCAGTATCAGAATCAATCAGGTTACTACTCTGGCCCTCAGAGCTCCACTAGGGGACCCAGGGGACAAACCAATCAGGGCTACACATCCAGGGACAAACCAATCAAGGCTACATAGATCCAGGGACAAACCAATCAGGGCTACACATCCAGGGACAAACCAATCAGGGCTACACATCCAGGGGCAAACCAATCAAGGCTACATAGATCCAGGGACAAACCAATCAAGGCTACATAGATCCAGGGGACAAACCAATCAGGGCTACACATCCAGGGGACAAACCAATCAGGGCTACACATCCAGGGGACAAACCAATCAAGGCTACATAGATCCAGGGACAAACCAATCAAGGCTACACAGATCCACAGGAAACTGAGGGCTCCTCTTATGAGTGACTGCTGCAATGGAACACACCCACTTCCTGGGTACTACATTCTTAGAAAGGAAAGTGCTATCTAGAACCTAAAACGGTTATTTGGCTGTCCCCATACAGTAGGAGAACTATTTGAAGAACCCCTTTTGGTTCCAGGTAGAACTCTTTTGGGTTCCATGTAAAACCCGTTCCACAGAGGGTTCGACATGGAACACACAAGAGTTCAACCTGGAGCCAAAAAGGGTTCTCCTATGGGGACAGCCGAAGAACCCTTTTGGAACCTTTTTTTGAAAGAGTGTAGAGGAGAGGAAGGGCAGAGGGCTCCTGAATCCCTCATCAACCCCTAGCCCCGCCCCTTACAATGTACACCAAAGGCACTTGAGTAGACCTGAGAGGACAGGACAGGTGATCAATATGGCAATGATTCCACCTGGACTATCAAAGGGCAAAATATTGATACCTATCCAATCCTCTTAGATCTACAGTAATGCCTAGAGGGTCGATTTCAGTGGGAGCGAGAGAGGGACGAGAGAAGAGAACCCCCCTCATCATGCTGGGGATGGACAGATCAGATGATTAATTAATGAGTGAGTGAATGAATAAACTTTATTGCCTTTTACAGAGATTACTCTTACATATTGAGTTTTCTGGTTGGGAAGTGTAACTATCACAAACATACAGATGTGTTTATTTAAAACGGCATTATTAACATACATCCAACATGCTGTGCATAAAATCAATCAACCAATCAATTATACTAGAGGAAGCATAATACCTCATATTCTGACACCTCTGGTGTTGCATGGATGAGTTGGTTGAAAATATTTTTAGAGTTTGATAAGATGATAATTCAAAAATGAAAATATTTATTGTCGAAAAGTGTAATGTCTGTTTTCCCTCACCTCACTTCAACACCGGAACACTAGAACACAGAACATCAGTGGTGGAGATGAAGAGTGGAAACAGGAAGGGAAAGGTGAGGAGGACGGTGCAACCTGGCCAGATTCCTGTCTGAGAGGATGTGAAGTCTCCATCGACAGCATGAGGTCATGGTCAGGCCAGACATGTGAATGTCCAGATGGTGGATTATAAATTCTCTGCAGTTTACACCCTTCTTTACCTTCTGTTCGAGTTCCTGCCCGACTACATTGAATTGCATCAACCAATAGTTGGGTGCCATGTCATCGACTGCGCAGTTGGGCACCAGATTGCAATATAATATGATGTGGTTAGCTGATACACTACATGACCAAACATATGTGGACACCTGCTCGTCAAACATCTCCTTCCAAAATCATGGGCATTAATATGGAGTTGGTCCCCCCTTTGCTGATATAACAGCCTCCACTCTTCTTGGAAGGCTTTTCACTAGATGTTGGAACATTGCTGCGGGGACTTGCTTCCATTCAGCCACGAGCATTAGTTAGGTCGGGCACTGATGTTGGGTGATTTAGGTCTAGCTTGCAGTCTGCGTTCCAATTCATCCCGAAGGTGTTCGATGGGGTTGAGTTTCAGGGCTCTGTGCAGGTCAGTTAAGTTCTTCCACACCGAACTCGACAAACCATTTCTGTATGGACCTCGCTTTGTGCATGGGGGCATTGTCATGCTGAAACTGGAAAAGACCTTCCCCAAGCTGTTGCCACAAAGTTGGAAGCACAGAATCGTCTAGAATGTCATTGTATGCTGTAGCATTAAGATTTCCTTTCTTTGGAACTAAAGGGCCTAGCCCAAACCATGAAAAACAGCCCCATACCATTATTCCTCATCCACCAAACTTTACAGTTGGCACTAGGCGTTCGGGCATGTAGTGTTCTCCTGGCATCAGCCAAACCCTGATTTGTCCATTGAACTGCCAGATGGTGAAGCGTGATTCATCACTCCAGAGAATGAGTTTCCACTGCTCCAGAGTCCAATGGCGGCGAGCTTTACACCCCTCCAGCCGACGCTTGGCATTGCACATGGTGATCTTAGCCCTGTGTGCATCTGCTCGGCCATGGAAACACATTTCAGGAAGCTCCCAGACTAACAGTTCTTGTACTGTCGTTGCTTCCAGAGGCAGTTTGGAACTCGGGAGTGAGTGTTGCAACCCGAGGACAGACGATTTTTACCCGCTTCAGCACTTGGCAGTTCCGTTCTGTGAACTTGTGTGGCCTACCACTTCGCGGCTGAGCCGTTGTTACTCCTAGACATTTCCACTTCACAATAACTGCACTTACAGTTGCCTGGGGCAGCTCTAGTAGGACAGAAATTTGATGAACTGACTTGTTGGGAATGGGGCATCCTATGACGGTGCCACGTTGAAAGTCATTGAGCTCTTCAGTAAGGCCATTCTACTGCCAGTGTTTGTCTATGGAGATTGCATGGCTGTGTGCTCAATTTTATACACACCTGTTAGCAACGGGTGTGGCTGAAATAGCCAAATCCACTAAATTGAAGGGGGGTTAACAGACTTTTGTATATATAGTGTATGTTAAATAACTATGCAGGCGTTGTTAGATCTGGCATATGTCTTCAATGTAGTTGGCCTAGAACTCCAACTCACAAATGCACATTCTTACACATGTGCGCTCTTGGAGTGGTTGCCCGTGACTACTGCGGTAGTGGCAAGGTTGATGGGCGTGTCGGCACCCCCTGCCTGTCTGGAGTAATAGTAGCTGTTCTGCTGCCTTTGGGGGGTTGCCGAGGGGTCGTCACCGCAGCAACACAAAATCATGAAGCTCCCTAGGAGGCAGAGGGCGGAGCCGACCCATCCGGTGTACAGTGAGATGCCGAATGACATCAGACCCTCCTCTGCATGAGCACCAATAGGAAACCAGATGGTCGACACCAATCCACAGAGAGCTGGGGAGAGAGAGTACAGGAGGAAGAGGGAGAGGAAGGAGAGAAAGAGAGTTGAGTCAGCTTTTGTCCCCCAACGGGGTCTGTCAGTCACAAGGCTGCTGACAGGGACTTCCTGTCCCACACAGGAAGCAGGAAGAGAGAGGGTGATCTGAGGTCGTTACTAGTTACCACAGCAACAAAGTCATAAGCCTATTTCTATAATTTCTCTTCTTAAAATCTGATTTTAAACCTTAGCCAATGTTGACTTTGTGGCTGTGGTAACTACTGACAACCATGATCCGTTCCCAAATCATCCCATAGCCTCACACAGCATAATTCATCCATATAGGATAACATTAAGTTGTGTATATGTGCATGTGGAATGTGTGTGTCTTTGTGTCTCACTCACCCACGATAAAGGTGAGAGCACCCCCGACAATGCCATGGCGTAGTTTGGTAGCGGGGATCTCATCTCCGAGTCTGACACAGGGCATGGACATCAGCACCAGCCCCATCGCAGGAAGCCCCATTAGGCACGCACACACCATCAAAGCACGGCATGTCTGGATGTATGCTGGAGGGGAGGGGAGAGGTAAAGAGAGATCACAGCGATACCTGCCGGTAAAAAATTTTTAAATGTTGACTTTTGCATTCATAAATTGTTGAAAACACAGAAATAACATAAGAGATATGCACAGTTTTCAGTAAGCCTTTATTGACTTACTTTTATTGAGGTCTGCAGGTTGGCAACAGATATGGCCCATCTGCACACACACACACACACGTGCACTCTCTCTCTCTCTCTCTCTCTCTCTCTCTCTCTCTCTCTCTCTCTCTCTCTCTCTCTCTCTCTCTCTCTCACCTGGCAGTGTGAGGATATGGTTGAGCGTCACACAGTGGTAGAGTGAGGGAGAGATGACACACTCTGCCCAGAGGCCTCGCGCGCCCAGCTCGTCCATGCGCACACAGGTGGTGACAGTGTAGTCGCAGGTGCGCACCCAGTCGTTGGTGGCCGTGGCGATGATGATACCTACCCAGCCTGCAAAGCTGGCCCCACTCCCACTCAGCTGTCTGCACACATGTGCCATGAAACACACTATCACAGGGATGCGCAATCAAAAATAAATCACTTTCTTTTTAAAGAAGTTAATAATTTTTTTAAATCCAGGGGAAAAAACGGAACTAACCCAAAATATAGTTCTGTAAAAAATGTCGAAAAATATTAACTAATAAATGAACCAAGTAAAATGTGAGAGAATAAATACATTAAAACCAATTCATCACTAATTAAATTACTAATACATTCCGGAGAGGTTCTAAGTTCTATAGTTCCATCTGGGTCCAACAGTGCGAGAGGGGTGTGTGAGGAGGACTGAACTTCAGAGAAATGCGCAGATTGAGTTTTATAGTACAGGAAAAAAGTCTCAAACACCAAACTTTCAGCCAATCAGAAGAAGGTATGGGGTGGCTAATGTAAACCAGAGACCGATGGGTGCTAAGATGGTAAACTGCTGTGTGTTTCTGGGGGGGTGGGGGGGTTCTTCAGGATTTATGATGCAGTTTAAGTCTTAAAAACAAACTTCAGCAGTGTTGAAATTCCCTCTGGCTCCTGATTGATTTGGCATAAACACGGGTTGATTTAGCAATAATACGGCCGTGCTGCTTCAGAATTGTTGTCATGTCTGAATTTAGACATGGTCCTCCAGAGAAGCATCAGTGATATTAATATTCTGCATAGTTTTTTATGTAATTCATATTTCATCTATCTTGATCATTGTTTCCACACGAATAATGCAGCAGCAGTCTATCTACTAGCAAACCTGAATGATCAACTCCATCTAGTGGCCGAAGTTAGTAGTGAGATGGGTAATTTGTGACTACAAAATATCACAATACCAATACCCAGGCAATAAAACAATGTGCATAAGTTAATTTCATTTATTACAGAGTTTGAATAGGAAGAAAAATTAAGAAATCTCACAAAACGACATGGTTATGAGACAAACAAGACAACTTTTTTCTCAGATCATATATAAAACGTAATCATTTCTTTAGTTAAGACCTTATTTTCCACACAGTGATGCGAAAAATCTGTGTATCAGCTGTGTAAAATCAAAACAGATTTGACAGTTTTCATGTGACACCACATTCTAAAATAATTACCAAACAGACAAATACATACTGTATATTACAATCCTTCATGAAAATGTTTAAGATTTACAACCAATAGACTGCATTGTAAAATATGTACATAGACACAACAGAATATAACAAAATCCCCCTACCTCTCTCACTGATTGCTCTCAGTTGATAATCTCGTGAATTGATCTCTTGTTTTCCCCCCTTCTCCGCTCCCCTCTCTCTCTTCTCCCATCTATCAATCACTATTTTCCCTCACTTTTTCTTTTGTTTTTTTACCCCCTTTTCTTCCCAATTTCGTGATATCCAATTACGATCTTGTCTCATTGCTGCAACTCCAAAAAGGGCTCGGGAGTGGCGAAGGTCAAGTCATGCGTCCTCCGAAACATGACCCACCAAACCGTGTTTCTTAACACCCGCCCGCTGAACCTGGAAGCCAGCTGCACCAATGTGTCGGAGGAAACACCGTTCAACTGACTACAGAAGTCAGCTTGCAGGCGCTCGGCCCACCACAAGGAGTCCCTAGAGCACGATGGGCCAAGTAAAGCCCCGCCGGCCAAACCCTCCCCTAACCCGGACAATGCTGGGCCAATTGTTTGCCGCCCTATTGGACTCCCGGTCAAAGGCCGGTTGTGACACAGCCTGGGAACGAACCCGGGTTTGTGTGGCGCCTCAAGCACTGTGATGCAGTGCCTTAGACCGTCCCCCCACCCCTCCCCTTTTCCCCTCTCTATATTCTCCTCCACCCACCGTCCCACCACACCTCCATCTCTCCCTCTCTATGTGTGTCTGAGTGTGTTGATGTGGGCACAGATCTTGAGCGCTGGTCCCAGTTTGATGTTCATGCTGGTCATCAGGTGGTCCTCAGTGAGCAGCAGCAGGGCCTGGCCGTCTATCTCCTGAACACGGAACGCCTCTGCAACATCCACACAACCTAAAGACAACATACACACACAGCTTATAACTTCCCCACAACCTAAAGGCAACATACACACACAGATTATAACCTCCCCACAACCTAAGAACAACATACACACGTTACAACCTCTCCACAACATATACACACACATGCTATAACCTCCCCACAACCTAAAAACAACACACTCATAGGTTATAACCTCTCCACAATCTAAAACAAACACACACACAAAGGTTATAACCTGACAACAACCTACAGCAGGGAGATGGGTGAATGTGTATCCTTTTGTATATGTGTTTTACCTGGCAGTGTGTGTATAAAGTCCCAGACTTGCTCTACACTCCACTGTGCAGGTGTGGGTTCAGTAGAGGTCACGGTGGGGTTACTAGGGGTCATCGCTGGCTCTGATGCCCTCCTTGCCCTCCGTGCAGCTCTGCGCTCCAGCCTGGTTGTTATGGGAACAGCATGCCCTTCTTCCCCTTCGTAGTCACGGCGATGGGCGCTCCATATTTCTCGGGGCTAAAATAGATAGTGTTACAGGAGATGGAACATGTGTGAACAGCTAGATTTGAATTATAAAGGCGTATAAATGGTTATAACATGTTATAAAGCATCAAACCTGTATCACTGTGGAGTGAGTGACCTATTTGTTAAAAGCAATGTCTGAGTTGTAACTGTAACTGACCAGTCGCAGTAAGAGGGGCTTCCCAGGAACAGACTCCTCCTTGTTTATCTCAGAGCGCCGCCCCTCTGGCTGGCTGCCTGCACTCAGAGCACGCAGACGTTTAGACATCCCTACATTAAGCCTAGAGAGAGAGAAAGAGAGAGCGAGAGAGAGCGAGAGGAGAGAAGAGAGAGAGATGATGTGTCCTTTCTCTGAGCACTCTGGGGTTAAAATTTTCTCATATCTCACATCCTGTCTGAGCACCAACACCTGACCACATCCTGTGTGTGTGGGTGTGTTTATGAATGCGTGTACTGTACACCTTTAGTAAATAGACTATGCTGTGTCTAGACAGAGAGAATACTTCATTTGTCATGGTCTTGTTTCTGTGTTCGGCCTATGGGAGTGTGACTCACCTACGGGCACAGGAAGTGGAGCAGTATCTTTTGGAGCGGTGGAAGGAGTGGGCATGGCCTCTCTTCCCACAAGACTCACACTGTAACACCCCCCTCTGTCTCTCTCTGGTACCTAGTGAAGTTTGGATTCAGAGGGAGAATTTAACTGAATATTGAATCAAATATTGATTCAGAAACAGGAGATTAAGGTGGCTTACCTGTCAGCGGGTCATCTGTGGCCACACCCACTCGTTCTGATTCGCTGGAATGTTCCGGTGGCTGTGGTGTGTCTGTCAATGGTAATAACTCCGCCCCCTCTGTGTTCCCATTCTGGGAGACACCCTCCTGCCCTCCCAACAACAGAGATGAGCGGTTCACCTGCACAGGTACACGCACACAGGTTATATATACTGTTAATGTATAAGTATATGACACCAACTAGACATCAGCTATATCCCATGTAGGAAGAAGTATTTTACTCTAAAATGTGTGTGTGTTTACCGGGAACGCCTGCAGCCCCTCCTGTATGATGAAGCCCTCCACCAGGTGAGTTAAGACACGCCTCCCGCCCTCTGGCCACACCCTCTGTGTCCAAGGCTCGCGCTCTGATAGGCTAATGGTCTCAGAGCGGCTCTCTGATAGGCTGAGGGTCTCTGAGTGGGAGGGGCTAACAGGCAGGAGAGGAGGAGGGAAGTCAGATGGAGGGGTGAGGCAGGGTGAGGCAGGGGGAGACTGAGAGGAGAGACTGGACAAGACTGGGGGGAGGAAGAGAGAGGAGGAAGAGTTCACAACACTTGTTACATTAGTGTTTCAAAAGTTAGTTTCAAGTTCATTAATAGGCCAAGGCTAAAGGAAATGGTGTGCAGGAGGACAGCAGAGAGACCCTGGTACCTGAGTGGTTGTCAGACTGAGTGGACATGTTCTCACAGAAGTCCTCTTGGTCCTTGTGGGGTAGGTCTGGGGGTCGCTCTATGGGACAGTCCAATGGTCTCTGGAGGTCTATGGGGTAACCTGAGGGGGGGGGGTTGTCGTTCTGAGTGGTGGGGTTATGAGGTGTGTGTGAGGGGGCATCAAAGTGTATGTGATTCTGAGTAGCCGGGTCTGCATTGGGGTGAGGGTCTATCGGACTGTCCTCGTCAGTGGTAGTCCCCACCTCCTTCTCTCCTTTCATCGCATCTTTCTGTCCCGGCTCCTCCTCCTCTACATCCATCCTTTCTCTCTGCTCCTCTCCCTCTACATCCATCCTTTCTCTCTGCTCCTCTCCCTCTATCTTCATCCTTTCCTCCCCCTCCTCCTCTATTCCTGTCATCTGTCTCAGTCTCTCATATTGTTTACCTCTCTCCATCCATTCTTCCTCTCCTCCAGCCTCTCCTTTCTCCTTTCTTGTCAGCAATCCCTTCTCTCCCACCCTCTCTCTATCTCTTTGGTCCACCTTATCTCTATCTCTCTGGTCCTCCTTCGCTCTATCTCTCTGGTCCTCCTTCTCTCTATCTCTTTGGTCCTCCTTCTCTCTATCTCTCTGGTCCTCCTTCTCTCTATCTCTCTGGTCCTCCTTCTCTCTATCTCTCTGGTCCTCCTTCTCTCTATCTCTCTGGTCCTCCTTCTCTCTATCTCTCTGGTCCTCCTTCTCTCTATCTCTCTGGTCCTCCTTCTCTCTATCTCTTTGGTCCTCCTTCTCTCTATCTCTTTGGTCCTCCTTCTCTCTATCTCTCTGGTCCTCCTCTTTATCTCTCTGGTCCTCCTCTTTATCTCTCTGGTCCTCCTCTTTATCTCTCTGGTCCTCCTTCTCTCCATCCCTCTCCGCTCTCTTCTCAACAATACCTTTTTTCTCTCCTGTTACCTTTCTCTCTCCTGCCACCCTCTCTTTATCCCTCTGCCCCTCTTCAATTTCCCCCATCTTTTCTTCCTCTCCCCCCACCCGCTCTCTCTCCTCCCTTACTCCCTGTCTACCCACTTCTCCTTTTGACTGAATGTGTCTGGCCTGATAATGGGGGTATGGTAGGGGTGAGTTGGCTTTGTGGATGGAGGAGGTGGGAGCGGGAGAGGCGTGGTCAGAAGTCCTCTGTGGTTGGGCATCAAGCTGAGGAGGTGGGGACTCAAGAACCAGACACTTTGATTGGACAGAAGCTGGGGTGTGTGTGTTGGCCGCAGGCCGTGTTTGGCTGCTGAAGCGGCTGGTGGAGCCAGCGGAGAGGGCAATCATTTGCAGCTGCCTTGATGCCGGCGGTAACCGATCAAAACAGGAAGAACCCAAGGGAAGGGGCCTAGAGCCTGAGTTGAGCTGCGATTGGCCAGGGGTGGACTGTGTGGGCGGGCTTTGAGATGACAGACTGGTGGCTGGTACTGTACACTGTCTGATGGGTAGGGCCTGATGGGCAGCAGCAGCAGCAGCAAATGGTCGCATGGCGGGGCTGTGTCTCGGGGGCACCACTCTGTGGCCGTTTGGAGAATGAAGTCTGGGTCTCAGAGGGACAGAACGCACAGAAGTGTAGAGAGCTGGAGAGAAGAGAAAAAGAGTGAGGGATTGAATGGTTTTATTGGACACACTATAAATCACACCTCATTCTCCCTGAACATTCTACTCTTATCACATGTTTATGACTCACTTGGAGGCGGGACTGAGAGGCGCCGGGTAGGTGGGGTCTGTCTGTCTGTTGCCATGGAACTGGGCTGGGTGCGCGGCCGGAGAGGGGGGAAAAGGGGTGTAAGGGGACGAGAGATAGGAGAGAGGGAGGAGGAGGGAGGTTTGAGACGTAAAGAGGGGGGGATTGTGAGAGTGCCGGGAGCAGAGGGGCGCAGGGTTAGACTCTGGAGCTAAGGGGGGGGGGGAGAGGGGAGGAAAAGAAAGAGGGAGAGAGTGGGGTTTGAGAGGGAGAGGGAGTGTAGTTAAACTTGTGAGACAATCACAATCTACACTAGTGGCCTCTCACACACCTAACACACACCTGCTGAACTGCTCACCTGAGCGGAGGCAGGGTGAGAGGAAGAGGAAGAGACAGGCCGTACCGTAGAGGTGAAAATCAGCTAAGAATGAGAGCGATACAGACAGATAGACAGACAGAATATAGACATAAAAAGAGAGCGAGAAAGAGAGAGAAAGATAGGAATGTTGAACTGAGGAAGCTTGAAAAAGGCCAGTCTCAGGGTTAAGCTTCAGGAGTTTGAAGTTGGTAGAAGTAGGACTGAGAGTTGTTGGTGTGTGTGTTGTTACCATCTGGGCCCTGAGCAGCATCTGGTCTCGGCTCGAACAAGGACTCCGACCCAGGAGCAAGGCCTGCTGGGATACCCTCGGTCTAACAGGCGAGATGCTCTGATTTGCTTGCACCAGAGTGAGCGTACCCAGGGGGCGAGGAAGAGGGACCTAAAAATGGGAGAGGTATTTTTAGGGGGGTATTTTGAATACTGTACTCTTGGTTAAAGGAATGTAAACCAATTGATCCAGGAAGGGACGTGGTTGTCTGTGTGAGTATGTGAGAGTGTGTGTGGCTGGTTACATAGTGTGCTGCTTTTGTTTTATTTTCTATTTGGTCAGTTACCTGTCTGCTGGCTGGGGTATGGAAAGGCGTGATTGGTGGAGTGGTGGGCGTGGTGGGTGGCCTTGCATTCCCATTGGTCAGGAAGAAGGAAGGCCCAGGAGCAAAGGACATTTTGCCATGGGTTACAGAGGGGGGCAGAGAAGGGATGGCAGATACAGTGGGGGAGGGAGGGGAGGGAGAGGGGGTGAGTAGAGGGGCAGTAGGGGTGTGGGTGGGGGGAGTGAGGGGGAGAGGAGCAGGTTTGTGAGTGAGTTTAGTAGGGGAGGGAGACGAGGAATGCTTGAGTGTAGGTAGAGTGGGTGTGAGTGTGGGGAGAGTAGGTCTGGGGGTGAGTATTTTAGAGGTGAGGTTGTTGGGAGTAAGTGAGGGAGAAGTAGGTGTAAATGTTGGGGTGGGGTTGAGTACTGTAGAGGTGAGGGTAGGGGGTGTTTTATGGGTGAGTGTGGGGGGGGGTGAGGGGGTGGGGGTCAGTTTAGGTGGATTGGGGGTGGGTGTAGAGGAGGAAAAGGGTGTGAATGTAGGGGTGAGGATGAGTGTACTAGAAGAGGGATTGGGGGCAGGGGTGAGTTTAGGAGGGCAGGAGGAAGTAAGCTGAGGGGGAGTAGAGGTGAGTGCTGTAGGAGTGTGAGCAGCTGTAGACCTATTGGGGGACAGGGGGCTGGGCCTCGTGAAAGGTCCCTCTCGTGTCTCCTCTCCCCCTGTCTCTGCTCTGCTCTCAGTGCATGTCTCCAAGGCAGGGTCTGTCTCCATCCCTCTAGGTTTCAGCACACTGCAGGAGGACACACACACACACAGTATCAGACCGCTGTCTCTGTTTTACAATGTAGTTCATGATTGACCACATTGTAAGTAGTTAACCACCGTTAGAGAAATCAGGTACCGTTGTCAAAATCTTTCCACAGACCGTTAAACATTAGACATATGCACTTCAAGTTGTTGTACCAAAGTAATGGTAAAACTCACTAATCCTAAGACTTCATTTATAATGGAGATATATGGGGACCATTGCATCAGCAGGTGTCACCCAAGCAGGACAGATGCAAACATCTGGGTCTAGACTTGAGAGTGCTTCTCAAGCTGCTGGAGACTATTGTGCCTTGCCTTTAATCATGTTTATGATGATGATGCATAGCCTATTTTGTCAACAAATATCCTGCCAAGAAAATTCCAACCAATTAAAAATGTGGCTGTGGTGAAATGTTCGATCCAAAACCACCAAGAGTAGCCTACATACCTAGACCTACCCCAAACCAGCTGTGACGCATGTAGCCAAATATATTCTCTCTGTCCATCAGCGAAGAGAAAACGCATGTTAGTTTATCTATAGGCTCCTCCTTCTGTCACAGAAAGAAGGCTGATCTGCGTTTCAGGACAACATTGCAAATGAGTCAGTAGGGTAAAGGGGGCGTGCTCGAGACACCTTGCGCGCTCCACTTCCTGGTATGAGAGAGCGCAGAAAGTGTATTGTACAGAAGCGCGTCATAACATCAGCCCCGATAAATGATATGTATGCCTTTGCCTCGCTTGTGATAAACCTGCTAAAGAAAGTACAGTATCTTAGTCAAACGCGGATGCTTCAAACACGAGTGTGAAACATATGCTACGAATATTCCAGAGACGCTTATGTGAGATTATGATGAATATAAATAACTTACGAACCATAGGGTTTCCCCCCCCTGTGCTCCCTTCACTACCTCCATCCCTTCATACCTGCCAGGGGTCTGTGTGTCGGCAGACTGCTCAGGGCGACCAGAGAGACGACTGCGATGGGCCAGTCAGTCCGCCAGATGGGAGGAATGGAGAGAGAGCAACCTACTGTAGCGTAGAACTGTGACGCTCAGACAGAGAGAGAGGGGCGAGACAGCACAGCACCACGCACAGTGCAGGAGGACTGCACACAAATTATGTGTGGTCCCCCGCCCCATTCCCTCGTTTGACGTGTTCAAAACAACTGGGCAATAGGAATAAAATACGAGATCAAATCATGACGTCAGTGATCTTCAGGTCGGAAAGTCGGAGCTCCAGTATGAGACCCGAGTGCCCAAAATGGAATTCCGAGTTGGATGACCATTCAAATCGATTTTCCCCAATCGGAGCTCGTTTTTTCCGAGTTCCCAGTTGTTTTGAACGCACTGAAGTCGGGGATTTCCGAGTTACCAGTTGTTTTGAACGCGGCATCTCTCTCTCCACCCATCTTTCTCTTTGGTGGATACACATTTCTCCTTGTTTCTGAATAGAGGCAACAAAAAAACGTATATTCTGTCTAGATCTCACTACAAGGTCTAGGATCTTTTGGCGATTCCAACAGGTCAGTAATCTGAACATCGTAGAACGATGGAACATAATTTGCCCTGGCAGGCTTCGCGCTGCATAGGATTCCATTCCACTGTCTACAAGCCGTGGTTTCCACTAGTTATCACATCCACAATGTAAAAATGGCCTTATCATACAAATTCATGAAAAAAAATTAAAATTAAAGTTAGGGTCAGTGGCGATTTAAGCATGTAAGTCTTGGTGGGGGAAAACAAAAGTGTGATGCATACCAGCAAAGCCACAACACAACCCTAAACAATACATTAATTGCAGTATACCACTGCTACACCTGGCTATCAGCGGAGCCTTGTCTGGCAGCGAAACAGTTCATTCAGTCTCATTTACTGCCTTTAAAAAAACATAGCTGATATGGCTGACTTGCTTTAAGAAATGTAGTTTCTACTGACAATGGAGATGTACAAACTATGGTATAAGGGGACAACATGCAGATAAGAGGCAATCCGTAATTTCGATTAAGACATTAATGAGCGAGCTAGGACGGACGTACTGTAGTCAATACAACCATTTGTTCAACACTTTTGAAATGTACGGAGGCATAATTCAGAATATGGGCCGTTCTTACAGTGTTCTACCTGTACACCAAGTTAGAATCGTAGAACCGTAGAGTAAATAAATTGAACATATAAGCAGACAATGAACGCTCTCACAATATTCAATGATTCAAATCCTCAAAAACAGGTTATTGGCTACATGTGCACCACCAAGTCAGATCAGTAGGCGCAATTAAGAGGGGAAAATAGACCAAATTATTAGGGTGAGGCACATGGGCTTATTAACAGCTTACTACACAACATACACTTAGAATGACTTTCTAAGCTACAGTATACATATCTCCCAGACATATTACATCATTTATGCAGCAGCAGCATACAATACATTTTTGGACTCACCTTGTTGTGTTGTGCTCACTTGAACAGGAAGGTGGCGCGGTGGTCCTTCTTGGACAGATTTTGTCATCAAACTTTGTCATCAAAGTCTGGCATTCTCTGGATTCATGGTGCTTTCAAGACAACTGGGAACTCAACAAAAGGTTGAATCATGATGACGTCAGCAATCTTCAGGTCGTAGCTCTAGAAAGAGGCCAGAGTTCCCGATTTACAATTCCGAGTTGGATGAAAGTTCAAAAGGTATTTTTACAGCCGTAGCTTGTTTTCCCCGAGTTCCCAATTGTCTTGAACTCACTAAAGTCAGATTTTGCAGTTCTGAGTTAAGTTGTTTTGAGCACGGCACAAATCATGCTTCATTGATAGCATGTCCAATGTTGAATATTTATAATTTTAAACTAGGAAAAGAGACCCTTAATCTTAGACTTGGGACCACACAGCCACAAACACTCCACTGAATATCAGGCTAATTATCAAATAAAATAAAATAAAATTGTATTTGTCACATGCGCAGAATACAACAGGTGTAGACCTTACAGTGAAATGCTTATTTACAAGCCCTTAACCAACAATGCTTTAAGAAGTTAAGAAGAAAAACATGTTAACTTAAAAATAGATAAGTAAACTTTTTTTTTAAAGTAACAAATAATTAAACAGCAGCAGTAAAATAACAATAGCAATAGTGAGACTATATACAAGGGGTACCAGAACAATGTGCGGGGGGCACCGGTTAGTTGAGGTTATTGCTTTGCAATGCTTGCAGTAAGCCACTGATTCAAACCACTCATTGTTGAATTTGCGATTTCCAACTTGTTATGTATGTCCAATGGCTGATGAGCACCGATATGTTTTATTTATAATTTCTCTTCATTATTTCTCTTCATATGACAATGATTAAAAAGGATTTGCCAGTATATTGTCAACTTGACTCATAAAACTGCTAGCTAAGATTTTGATCTTGATCAGTCCAATCAAAGCTACTGTAGATATAACGTGATTTGACGTCATTTTATCTGTGGCCAATGACCTTGAGCCTTAATGGATGGGCACTTCTAATGTAACTCTATGGCAGCACCCAAGGGGCTAGAATTTTAGAGCTCTACCCTTAGACTTGGTGGTGATGTAGTGTCCCCATGAGTGACAGAACACTGCACCAATCACGGCGCAGTGTTCCATACTTTCTGCTGGCTTGCCCCACCACCACAGAGAACACTGAGCTAGGCTGAAACACCTGCATTTTGGAGCTGCCTTACTCAAGAAAACAAAAAAAACAGACCATGTTTGTATGCAGCTTTATTAACTCAATGATACATAAAAAAATTACATTGTTTGCAAACTGATATGTGATATGTATTAATGCCAAAATAACATGCAAAACAGGCCAACAACAAAAAAAATGCACAAAAAAAGGCTCTGCCCCACCTGCCCTGAATGACAGGTCGCCACTGTCCTGGAGGCAGAACTGAAGGATTTCAGCTATATTGGCCAAAATTTGTTATATTGTACAAATTTATGAAAAAATAAATGCTTTTTGGTTTTTATTTAAGGTTAGGCATTAGGATTAGTATTATGGTTACAGTTTGGGTTAGGTTTAAAATCAGATTTTATGACTTTGTGGTACTAACCTGTTCCTATTGAGAGGAATGTAATTTAAATTAATCAGATTTCGTTACTGAGTTTAAGGGTAATCCAAAATGTATGTTACCTATTACAAGTTTGGACATGTAACTAGTAACTAACGGATTACATCTAGAAAGTAACCTACCCAACACAGCGTGCACAAATAGGGCTCTACCGGTGAAGAGCACTTGCCCCTTGCCCCTTCCAGTCTCCAAAGTGCCCTTTTCGGTCGTCATATAATTTCCCCAAAAATGTGTATAGATTTTTGGTCGTTATTCTAAATCCTTCTCATATGTCTTTCAGAACAAAAAAAGTTGTGCGTCTTGATTTTTGACCAATGACCCAGTCATCAGCATTGGCACGCAAAAGCGGGCACGCATGACCAGAAAGAATTTGGCAAAAACATAGTAGGTCTACGTTTATCATCCATATTAAAAATACAGTTTAGCAATCTACTACTGACTCATATTTGCGAGAATAATAGGCTACCTGCCGATTTGATTGATACTTTTTAATATTTAAGATAAACCTAGTTTGGGTTGAATCAAAGTTGCTTCCATGTGATTTCAATTAAATTACGTGGAACCAACGTGGAATAGGCCCAGCGGCTGTTGAATTGGAGTGGGTGGCTTCTGGCTATATGTCTAAAAATCAGCAGTTGTAACATCGCACTGCCTTCGATATTATGGGATGAAGATGTAACATATTATGGCGAATTTATTATGGTATTTGTGAGGAAATACAGGTCTACCCGCCTGGCAACGAGGTGCTGCATTCCAAAATGATGTCGCGGTGGAGACAGAACATCCATCCGCCCCTGCTTGCTCTGGACTCCAGAGAAGAGACATGATATATCCCTAGATGGTATTGGCAGCTATCATGAATGACTTGCAGCTCGAAATGCAGGTGTAAAACGATGTTTATTTCTGTATCTTATTTTACGTTTTGAAAACGCAACATCGTTTATGGCAGTATGGCAGGCTACATTTGCGCAGCAATTGTGCGCACATGTTGGCGTGTGTACTCGTGCATGTGCGTGCGATGGGGTCTCAAGTTTTGTACCACACCTTTTTTTGCAATAGCAAGTCAAAAAGTTTGAAAGCCATTGGGATACATGATATTGGCAACAAATTGACTTGGGTCGTATTTCTTACAAACTTCTATTTTGACTGGAATTGTGTTGGTCATTGTTAATTGTGAATCGCTCTAAAAATGATATACACAAGTATTTTGTATTTTGAAAATACAGCTCTTGAAAGTATCTTGTTACAAATACATTAGGGTTAGACATCATGTTAGCAGTGTGGTTAAGGTTAGGTCTTAATTTAAAGTTAGGATTAGGCATGAGTGTCACAGTCGGGTCCTCTCCTTGTTCGGTTGGCGGTCGACATCGCCAGTCTTCTAGCCATCATCGATCCACTTTTCATTTTCCATGTGTTTTGTCTTATTTTTCCTCACATCTGGTTTCAATTCCCTCAATCATTTGTTGTGTATTTAACCCTCTGTTCACCCCATGTCTTTGTGTGGGATTGTTTATTGTAAGTGCTTGTGCACGACGGGTTTTTGTACCCAATTATTCTTGTTATTTTTATGTCGTGGGTTTTCTATTAAACGGCTCCGGCTATTACCAAGTTCTGCTCTCCTTCGTCTGACTTCCCTGCCACCGATTACGCACCCCCTTACAATGAGGTTAGCAGTGCGATAAAGGTTAGGGTTAGGTTTAAAATCACATTTTAAGAAGATACATTGTAGAAATAGGCGGGGTGTATGTGGCTGTGTAAGTACTGATGATCACAAGCGTGCGCCAGGTGAAGGCAGACAAGCCAGAGGTGCGTTCCACTGCAACCAGCACCCCATAACAAATAATTATAGGCCCATAATAGCCACATGATCTGACGATTTGATTGCAGACCAGAGAACGATGACACAACCGAATCTATGACTGACAAGTTGAGATGAGGTGCAGGATAACCTAAGGAATTTATTTGGAATCCTTTGACCCATATTTTTGTTTTCTTTTACTTGGTAAAATGGCCACTGCAAGGGTCATCAAGAAGCCTGTTGTTGAAACGTGTGATAGGAGAGCGAGATCAACCTCCATTGTTTCGATACTATTCAACCCTGGTCCTGGAGAGCTACTGGGTGTGCATGTTTATAGGCTACTCCAGGCTCCAGCCCTACTCCGACACACTAGATTCTCTTTGATTGGCTGCCTCTACAGCAGGGTTGGAATTAAAGCCTGCACACCCAGGCACTCTCCATGAGGGTTGGCCACCCGTGTCCTATTATATAACTCCGATACCTCAGTACTCCAGCCCTATATGAATAGTTATTTGCAGGTGTAGGGCTACAGCTGGTGGCTGGGAATAGCTCAGTCTTCAGCTCCAAGCCATCTGAAGCCCGTTGTATAATCCTAGCTACCAACCGCAGGCACACAGGTGTTATGTCAAACTGTTCCCTCACCAGATCCTGTTACCCCTTTATAGTTGGATATGCGAAAAATTCCAATTCGTGCATGCTTATTAATACACACTTGTGTAAAATAGGACAAATAGAAGCACCCACCAAATTATATATTATTATTAGTACATCTTACAAATTGTCCTTTAGACAATTGTCATTGGAATTTCAGAGTAGTGTAGCCAAAAGCCTATAAATCTTGATGATTTACTGGCATGTAGCCAAGGCAGCCTATAGTGGACGCTAAATCTGCACTATCATCTCAGATTGATGTGCATTCCCTACAAGACACTCATGTCCCCCGTTGACCTGCTCGTACATAAAGCATAATCCATTCAGGCTGCAAAGGCATCATTTTCCTCCTTAACTAACTTTTTGGGGCGAGCCGGCAGATTTAATTATTGAAAAAAATTAAACTAACATTTTCACCACCATTTTCAGATTTTTTTTTTTACAAATTTGGATGTTGCACACATCGTTCAGCCAAGGGTGTGCAATTTCCTAAATTATCTGAAAATCCCAAAATGGTGTTGGAAAATTGTGATTAATACTACGCATATTTCCATTTGTTTTCACCAGTGGCTAGCTCAACCTGGTCTCAGAGCATTTGGTATTATTCTGTACGTAAAGCAGCGTCACTTCATTTAGTGTGATATGTTGTTACGTTTTGTATGTATTAATTTGTGGATGTCCATCCTCCATTTCCTATGAAAAATGTACTGTTGGCCACCTAGCTAATGTTAGCCACAACAAATTGCAATTCTTATGATATGTTAGGAATTTTCTAAATGTAAAATATGTTCCGAATTTGTGTGGCCAAAATCAACTACTTCTGTTGGAAGTATTTGAAAGTATTTATTTTTCGTGGTATCCAATTGGTAGTAACAGTCTTGTCTCATTGCTGCAACTCCCGTACTGACTCGTGAGAGGCGAACGTTGAGAGCTGTGTGTCCTCCAAAACACAATCCAACCAAGCCACTCTGCTTCTTGACACAATGCCCATTTCACCCGGAAGCCAGCCGCACCAATGTGTCGGAGGAAACACCGTACACCTGGCGACTGTGTCAGCGTGCACTGCTCCCGGCCCACCACAGGAGTCGCTAGAGCGCGATGGGACAAGAACATCCCTGTCGGCCAAACCCTCCCCTAACCCGGACGATGCTGGGCCAATTGCCGTGGGTCTCCTGGTCGTGGCCGGCTGCAACAGAGCCTGGACTCGAACCAGGATCTCTAGTGGCACAGCTATCACTGCGATGCAGTGCCTTAGAGATCCTGGTTTGAGAGATGGCGCACTGAGCCACTCTGGAGGCCTGTATTTTCAAACAACTTCTATAAATAACCTACTATTTGAAAATATTTTCAAATACTTATTTCCAAATACCTTACCTTCAAATACTCCTAGGACATGGGTTCAAATGGATGGGAGTATTTGTATTTAAAAATAGTCTGTGGATTTGAGTATTTTCAAAGACATGCCAATACTTTCCAGGTGTATTTCCAAAAACATTCCAATATTCAACTACTTTATTTCCCCAAAATATATATCTAAATACTTACTTAATTAATATATGTGAAAGTAATTGAATAAGTATTTGAACCCAGATCTGTGGGAGTAGTATGTTTCACCGCAACATGCTTCATCGCAACCATCATGCTCTTCCTCGGTGGAGCACTGTCTGGAGACAGTACTTTGTCTGTCTGTCAGTAGATGTATCTGCTATAGTTCTGTTTATAGCCACAAGGGTGCACCATGGTACAACTAATTGTTATAGCTTACATGAGACTGAGGTGGATTTCATAAAATAGTGTGTGTGTGTTTAGTATGTGTCTGAGTCTGGAGGAGGTGAGGCTTAAGCAAAAGCAGAAGACGGAGCTGCAGACCAGGAGGAGCTTGAGACGGGTGAGAGACACACACACACCATCATACCTGCTGTAGTGAGAGATGTTGCACACTATTTTCACACTATTTAACCAGGTAGACCAGTTGAGAACAAGTTCTCATTTACAACTGCAACCTGGCCAAGATAAAGCAATGCATTCCGACAAAAACATCAATTAATACTGGAGTGATAGATGTGCAGATGATGATGTGCAAGTAGAGATACTGGGGTGCAAAAGAGCAAGAGGGTAAGTAATAATATTGGGATGAGGTGTGTGTGCTATTTACAGATTGGCTGTGTACAGGTACAGTGGTCGGTAAGCTGCTCAGACAGCTGATGCTTAAAGTTAGAGAGGGAGATATAAGACTCCAGCTTCAGTGATTTTTGCAATTTGTTCCAGTCATTGGCAGCAAGGAACTGGAAGGAAAGGCGGCCAAAGGAAGTGTTGGCTTTGGGGGTGACCAGTGAAATATACCTGCTGGAGCAGTGCTACGGGTGGGTGTTGCTATGGTGACCAGTGAGCTGAGATAAGGCGGGGCTTCACCTAGCAAATACTTATAGATGACCTGGAGCCAGTGAAGCTGAAGAAACACATTTTTTTCAAATATTTTCTTCCATCTACCCTGTTAATGATTTCTTGCACAAAAGGTTCCATTTTGACAAAACTCCTTGTGTTTTTGCTCATTCAGAATCTATAGAGCATTTATTTATTTTTAATGTCGCCATTCTAGTAAACTATGGCTTGAAATTCAGTATTGGTCGTGTATAACATCTCCTAAATGACCTATGTTTACCTTTGATGATGTTAAATGGCATTATGCTTATCCTTGTAATTCTGATCATAACTATTTATTAACATTACTATTCTCCAAATATTATATCCACAAATGTAAATGGGGTGGGAAATTTCCTTATTTTGTTTATTTTTTTCATTGAACTGTTACAATTTTATAAATCCCTCAAACTTGTGAAACTTAAAAAGTTGGAATTATTAGAAGTCATGTCTGGATGTCTGTTAATGTCTCATTGCCTTGTCCTGAATTTTTCATATTTTTGGGTGGGCGTTCGGGAGGGGTTCGCCTGCTGTTTTGTACATTTATTTTTTCATTGTATACACAGGAATGTCCCTGTATTGATGTGTAATATTGGTATTATTGTTGCAATAAAAAATACATTATTTCATATTTTTCTTTAACACATTTTTATTTACTCTGTGGAAGTTTTATTTAGAGGCCAGAAACAGAGAAATCTGCCAATTTTTCTTAACTTCTTAAATCATTGTTGGTTAAGGGCTTGTAAGTAAGCATTTCACTGTAAGGTGAAACACCTGTTGTATTCTGCGCATGTGACAACTAAAATGTGATTTCATTGGTACTTAGGACAGTAGGAGGCTGTTCCTTCTCTTGCTGAAACAAAATGCATACATGCTGTGTACAGACCTGGTACTGACAAACCCGCTATAATCCATCCCCTTTTCATCAATAAAGCTGCATCATAAATATTTTTTCCAGTGCACGTATTTATGTCTTGCTAAGAAGTGTTGTGCTTGAAGGATTTTTTGGATAGGTTGGATAATGTGCACTAGCTCATTTGTTAGCTAGCTGACGTTAGCTTGCTAACTGAGCCAGGCCGTCACACACACTTATGAATCGAGTGGGGTGGTAAATGCAACACAATGCACAACACTAAAGTTGAAGACCATTTAATTCACTCTCCATTATTCTATACTGCCAGTGTGCTTGCTAGTTAATGTTAGCATCAACATTTGCCAGTAGGACAAATTACTCTCTGCAGCTTACATGCAGCTTCTTCATTAAAAAACGAGTCGACTGTGATTTAATTACCATGTTGCTAGCTAGTTAACTAACACTAGCAACATTAGTGCATCCTGCTAGCTATCTACAGCAGGCACAAGACAAACAAGCTACTACCACCTTATGGTCTGGAATATTTTGACTATTGGATCGGTGGTGGATATTTGCTATGGGAACAACAGAGTTAATCGCCAACACTGGGAAGAGGTGCTAAGTACCTTTCACCAGTCAGTATCCTTGGTGTGTCTGATATTATTATTACTTTGAATGACAAAATTGAAGACAACAGAAAGCTCAGCCATACAATCAACTTTTAGTTCTAGCCTCTGCTTTACCGAATGTCACACGGAACTGTACAGCTGCTGTCATTCTGAGATCCTGAATGGCTACAGAACAGCTATTGTTTAACTTTTAAAATACATTTTCTTTATCCTCATCATTCTAACCTTGTATATTTATGAAGTCCCATTTGTGATTAAAAACCTGGGCCTCTCCTCTGGAATGGCTTCTAAAATGTACTTTCACATAATGTAGTGCAGGTAGGTTTATGTAATTGTAACCTACGTATTGTTTACATTAACTTTTAGACTTGAGTTGTTACACATTCTTTATTTCAGCACAAGAAAATCAAAACAACAGATATCAGCAGTAAAAAACATGTAGAAAAGGGATGAAGAGTGGTGCATCGGGGGGTGGGGTTTCTTGTTCCAGTCTTCTCCCAGGAGAAGAGTTTGGATGTGAAATGGAGAGACAAAGGAGAGGTGGAACCGTGGAGGAGGATTCGACGAGGGGGGGGGGGGGGGGATCAGTGAAGAAACACTTTATGCCTCGGTACATTCACCTTCAATACAGAGGGAGAAAAGAGTGAGCAGATTATTTCTACTGAAGCACATGCGATTGTGGTAATATTGTGCATACAGTAAGTATATGTGTGTGATCTTGCATGTATGCTGTGTAATGTCACACCATTCTTGGGCAGGATAGCGATGTTGTCGGAGATGATTCCTGTATCCAGAGAGAACTGCATGAACTTCTGCTGCAGTGCTGTGCTCACCTCTGGAGTGCGACCTGCAACCACAACAACACCAAGTTAACACAACCAGGTTAACACAACACCACCAGGTTAACACAACACCACCAGGTTAACACAACACCATCAGGTTAACACAACACCACCAGGTTAACACAACACCACTAGGTTAACACAACACCACCAGGTTAACACCATCAATCAATCATATTTATAAAGCCCTTTTTACATCAGCCAATGTCACAAAGTGCTATACAGAAACCCAGCCTAAAACCCCAAACAGCAAGCAATGCAGCTGTAGAAGCACAACACCACCAAGTTAACACGACCAGTCTAAAAACGCAGACTAAAGAACGGATTAATTACACACACACGCACACACACAAAACATGAACATCTTTAAAAGCGTCAATTCATTTCAGAAATGCAGACAGACAGACTTACTGTAGAGCTTGTTGAGCACCTCAGGTACTCCATCTTTGGTCTTGATGGTGTGGATCAGAGCAAAGTCATCATACTGGACAGCCACCACACGCATGTCATTTTCATTGTTCCAACCTGAGAGGGAGAAGGGGAGAGAAGTTAGGGAGGGGGACTTATGTCAACTGTGTGCGTGCGTGCACATACTCACGCTGGCTGGTGAAGGTGAAGCGGCCTGGGATGTCAGTCTTCTTGGCTAGATGTGTCATCCTCCAGCAAGTACCATCAGCGCTGAGAGAGAAAGAGCAGAGTCAGTGTGAGTTCTATAGACAAACACACGCCCACGCCCACGCACACACACACAATGTGCTCTCACACACACTGACTTCAGGTTGGTGTAGGTGAGGTCTAGGTCTCCTCCGGCGGTGGGCAGCATCACAGAAGTGCCCATCTTCATGTCAGCCTTATGGCTAACAAACCAATGGGCGTTGGTGGCAAAGCCCACAATCCACCACCTACCAGCCATCTGGGGAGCGTGAGAACGATATAGTTAGAAACAGAATAAGAACGACATATCATTCATTCTCACAATTCAAATTGATTCCATAGTCATTGCAGATTACACTGTGTACTATGCTCTTCTCTGACCCCATTAAACCTCAGAATCTCTTGTACACCTTTTCTCTCAGCTTTTTGCCAGCACCTTCTTGATCTCATTTGTTCTCTCAGAATGTTTCTTTCTGTTGCCCTCTTTCTCTCTCTTACCTTCTCCAGGTTGAAGTCTTTCTGGGGCACAACGTCGATGCAGGCGACCAGCGCAGCGCACAGCAGAACTCCCATCATCCTCAGCATCATGGTTACAGATCGGTGTGTGCGACTGCTCAACTCTCCAGGGTGTGTGTGAGGAGAGAGCGAATGTCCTTATATCCTCCAGCTTGTACCACCCCACCCCTCCTCTACTCCTCCCCTTTCCTAACCCCTTGGCTCCAGTAGTTAGTCCCACCCCTCTCCATCCCACAAAGATATGTAAATGTCACTCTTACACAACTGCACATGGAGGGGGGGAGTCTACTCTGTAAGCAGAATGATTTATCCCTCTCCTCCCCCCACAATGATAGGACAATTTATTCAGACAACTCATATTCCTGATCACTACCATCTCCACCATGAAATGCATATGTAAGCATGGAGACACATTAGTATGTACACACATGCACAAATATGCATGCACTGACACATACACACAGTGTCCTCAGAGTGAGCCGGTAAAGCAGTTACCACCGAGGGCTGCATGCTTGCAAGATGTGAGTTGTAAAACTAGTAAGTAAATGTAACAGTTTGCAGGACAGAACATGGGTTCACAGAGGTCTAAAGTCATGTTGTGGTTTGGGGTGAATTCCTCCTAAAGTATACATACAGTTGAGGTCTGAAAGATACATAACTTTGAGGGATACATAATGGCCCTGAACTCTCTTTGTTCTGAAGGAGGCAGGCAGAGGCTTGTAGGCAGGGAGTTGGTTACATAATACACACACGTGTACACAGCCTCTCTCTGGGATGTTTAGGATGGGGGCTAGGGATTTGCAGACCCCCGTTTTGTAACTAAACCCCCTGGCCCTCCAGGCTACATCTGGGACTCATTAGCATGCGAGAGAACCCCCTAAGTAGGCCTATCCAGAGAGGAGATTCAGTAGTGAGTACAAAAAACACGCACACATAAGCAATTCGATCATTTTAATATGCCATGTATTGCTGAGCAGTCAGAATACAGGGTCTTGGAATCTTCCTCAACATATTGGCACGCAGTCTGGGAAGGAGAGATGAAACAAGCTCAGAAATAAACTATACGAAGTGAATTAAGTTAGAGAAGAATAAACATGCCCATTTATTTATGCAAATATGTTTCTATACTATAGATTTGCAGTCGCGTTTTCAAAACAGTTAGGTAAACTTGTTAACGCAATTTATCTAACTGACCGTTGTGCAAGTACATTTCCACATGCCCTGCAAAGGAGTAAACGTGATGTTTTTTTCAAAGTTAAAGGGGGTTGGATGCCATTCCACCAATCTGCATCTGTCCGAATCCCAAATCACCCCCCTTCCCTTTGCCTCTCTCCATTTGCTCCGAGTCTACCAAAGATGAGGGAGTGAAAATCATAGAGGGTGTATGGGCTAATTAGGCTTCAGCCTTCAGAGCAAAGTGCTGTCCCGACATGCACTGTGATAGCCTGTTTGGAGTTTGCCAATTTAAAGGCCCAGTGCAGTCAAAAACGTGATTTCCTGTGTTTTATATATACAGTACCAGTCAAATTTTTGGACACACCTACTCATTCAAGGGTTTGTCTTTATTATTGCTATTTTCTACATTGTAGAAAAGTAGTGAAGACATCAAAACTATAAAATAACACATGTGGAATCATGTAGTAACCAAACAAGTGTTACATATAAAATATATTTTAATTTGTTTACCATGTTTTTGGTTACTACATCATTCCATAGTTTTGATGTCTTCACTATTATTATACAATGTAGAAAATAGCAATAATAAAGACAAACCCTTGAATGGGTAGGTGTGTCCAAACCTTTGACTGGTACTCTATATTTCCACACTATGTTGTAATAATACTGTGAAATTGTGATAATGCCCTTTTTGTACAAGAGCAGTTTGAAAAGCCTGAAATTTCAGCCAGTTTTGGTGGAATAGAGTTTTGGCCTGCATGGTGACATCACCATTATTTAATAGACCAAGAAAGAAAGTTCTGAACCTCTCTGCCAATAACAGTTAGTTTTCAGTTCTCCCCTGCCCACTCAGACCACTCCAAGACAGTCCTAGCAAAAGTCTTGCTTGAGAAATTGCACTTAGCTAAGAATATATATATATATATTTTTTGTACCATTTTAATTGAAAACAATCACAATAAGGTACTTAATTTTTACCAGTAAATAACTTGATATTGAGATAAAAACGGCTGTATTGGACCTTTAATACAAAATAATGGCGCTTCATGCCTAATTATATGCCATGTGTATTTGTTTATGTCTGGTTTCATGACTTGACGCATGTAGTAACGTGCAATAATTCCTAAATAAAATATCTTACTTTACTGGGGTTTATATCTTGTAAAACGACTGGGGGGGGGGGGGGGGGGGGGGATTTGTTCATTTAATTTCATGCTTGTTTTATTATTTAAACATCATTACATTATTCAAGTCACAAGTATGTTCCGAAGTTGATTAGTTTATTGATTACTTTGCCACTCTCTGGATGTCACCCTCTGAGTTTTATCACCAACACATGCCAACCGAGGGCCCCGAGCTTGTTGGTAAGCGTGAAGGGGTGGTTTAAGATTCTTGTTTTATTTACATGTTTTATTTAACTAGGCAAATAAATTATTATTTACAATGACGGCCTACCCCGGCCAAACCCTAACCCGACGACACTGGGGCAATTGTGCGCAGCCCTATGGGAGTCCCAATCACGGCTGGTTGTGATCCAGCCTGGAATCGAATCAGGGTCTGTAGCACTGAGATGGAGTGCCTTAGACTGCTGCGCCCCTCGGGAGCCCAAAAGAAAAATAAGTAACCTCAGCCAGCTGGTTCTTGTCCTTCTACAACAGTTGATTCTGAAACGTCTACATTTATATTGATGTAGCCCTATATTTGGACAATTCCTTTATTTTGCCATTGTAGGTCCACGATGCCCCACATACAGTGCCTTGCGAAAGTATTCGGCCCCCTTGAACTTTGCGACCTTTTGCCACATTTCAGGCTTCAAACATAAAGATATAACATTTTATTTTTTTGTGAAGAATCAACAACAAGTTGGACACAATCATGAAGTGGAACGACATTTCTTGGATATTTCAAACTTTTTTAACAAATCAAAAACTGAAAAATTGGGCGTGCAAAATTATTCAGCCCCTTTACTTTCAGTGCAGCAAACTCTCTCCAGAAGTTCAGTGAGGATCTCTGAATGATCCAATGTTGACCTAAATGACTAATGATGATAAATACAATCCACCTGTGTGTAATCAAGTCTCTGTATAAATGCACCTGCACTGTGATAGTCTCAGAGGTCCGTTAAAAGCGCAGAGAGCATCATGAAGAACAAGGAACACACAAGGCAGGTCCGAGATACTGTTGTGAAGAAGTTTAAAGCCAGATTTGGATACAAAAAGATTTCCCAAGCTTTAAACATCCCAAGGAGCACTGTGCAAGCGATAATATTGAAATGGAAGGAGTATCAGACCACTGCAAATCTAACAAGACCTGGCCGTCCCTCTAAACTTTCAGCTCATACAAGGAGAAGACTGATCAGAGATGCAGCCAAGAGGCCCATGATCACTCTGGATGAACTGCAGAGATCTACAGCTGAGGTGGAAGACTCTGTCCATAGGACAACAATCAGTCGTATATTGCACAAATCTGGCCTTTATGGAAGAGTGGCAAGAAGAAAGCCATTTCTTAAAGACATCCATAAAAAGTGTCGTTTAAAGTTTGCCACAAGCCACCTGGGAGACACACCAAACATGTGGAAGAAGGTGCTCTGGTCAGATGAAACCAAAATTGAACTTTTTGGCAACAATGCAAAACGTTATGTTTGGCGTAAAAGCAACACAGCTCATCACCCTGAACACACCATCCCCACTGTCAAACATGGTGGTGGCAGCATCATGGTTTGGGCCTGCTTTTCTTCAGCAGGGACAGGGAAGATGGTTAAAATTGATGGAAAGATGGATGGAGCCAAATACAGGACCATTCTGGAAGAAAACCGGATGGAGTCTGCAAAAGACCTGAGACTGGGACGGAGATTTGTCTTCCAACAAGACAATGATCCAAAACATAAAGCAAAATCTACAATGGAATGGTTCAAAAATAAACATATCCAGGTGTTAGAATGGCCAAGTCAAAGTCCAGACCTGAATCCAATCGAGAATCTGTGGAAAGAACTGAAAACTGCTGTTCACAAATGCTCTCCATCCAACCTCACTGAGCTCGAGCTGTTTTGCAAGGAGGAATGGGAAGAAATTTCAGTCTCTCGATGTGCAAAACTGATAGAGACATACCCCAAGCAACTTACAGCTGTAATCGCAGCAAAAGGTGGCGCTACAAAGTATTAACTTAAGGGGGCTGAATAATTTTGCACGCCCAATTTTTCAGTTTTTGATTTGTTAAAAAAGTTTGAAATATCCAATAAATGTTGTTCCACTTCATGATTGTGTCCCACTTGTTGTTGATTCTTCACAAAAAAATACAGTTTTATATCTTTATGTTTGAAGCCTAAAATGTGGCAAAAGGTTGCAAAGTTCAAGGGGGCCGAATACTTTCGCAAGGCACTGTAAATGGTTTAACAAATGTTTGAAATGGTATACTCACTGATCACATGGTCCTTGTCCACAGACTCGCAGTGACCTGTACAGATTGGAAACAATTTCATTTTAAGTATATATGCAGGCTGTGGTAGAGATGTAGTTATGACAGGCTGTGTGTGTGAGTTATGATAGAGAAGTTCCTACTGTAGTTGGGGAAGGCAAACACATAGGCCAATCCCAGGCCCCTTTTCTCAGCCAGGTCCTCAAATTTATCCAAGATGGCTTCTGAAAGGGTGTCCTTGGATCTGCCTGTAGAGAAAACACAACAGCCTCCTTGAAACATTCTCAGTGACTTCAACATGAATGTTTCTGTAATGGTTTACTGAATGTGGTTTGGTGAACCATATCTCCCAGAAGTAATGCCTAGGCTTTAGCTCTGCTGGCTAACAGAGTCTTTGTCGTGCTCAGAAGACCTGGCTTCAAACCGATATATTGTCCCATAGTGTTGGCTTGCATGTTGTTAGTACAGGGTATCAATCAGGTTGTCAGCATGCAGGCCGCAGACTGACCGTAGAGCTTCATGGTGAGCTGTCCCTGTTTCTGGTAGTAAAACACAGCGTAGGAGCTATAGTCTGACTCTCCAATCACTATATCAGTGTTCAGCAACGGTCTACTACCTACATGGAAAACAATAATAGTTAACAATAACAACACAGTAATATCAATAACTTTGACACAAGATCAAATTTGCACCTCATTCTCAACTAATGTCATTTGAATATGAACATGAATTCTCCTCTGGTGTTCCTTTGAAACACACATAGTAAATATATCACAGTGATTATTCCCAGACTATAACGTGTGATTTTGAGTGGGCAGTGCTACCCAACCGCCAGAGCTTTGTGACCTTGTTCTTGTTCTGAACTAGGACCACACATTTATTGATTATGATTTTATACATTCTAATCAATTCCATACAATTATATGTTTCAGGGCGGAAAATTCTAATCATTCAATTAGAAGACAATTCTCACCTATCATATTTGCATACTCTGAATGAAAAGCCAATCAGTTTAGAGCAGTGGAATGTTGGGGACACGGGGTTCCAGCTGCAATTTTAAAGAGACAGCAGTGCTCTCAGAGATATAGTTGGAGGAGACTGCCGGGTGGAGGAGGAGAAGGCAGAGTGAAGAAGGGTGTCTATAGCAGTCAACAGGGCTGTAAGCCATGTCTCTGTGTGTGACAGGACTCTTACCATTGAGTACAAGGCGTCCTGGGGTGGGGGTGATGGTGTACGCCTGCAGGATCTCCCAACACTGGTGGTTACTGGGGGGGGGGGGGACAAAAACAATTAAAGTTAGACAGATCAGCGGAGTTATCTACTCAGGTAGCTTTAACATTGCATAAGACTGTTTGTGTGTGTGTGTGTGTGTGTGGGGGGGGGGGGGGGGGGTTGCAACTTGCACAACCAACTATTTCCTCTGGTTCAGCCAGATTAATTATATAACATGTCAAAACAGGCATAACATGTTCAGTTCCCCAGTATAGGAACAATGTCTATAGAGCCAAGACTGTCTTTTTCAGGTAAAAAGTGTTCTGGAGTGGTGTAGTTTACTGTGTTTACTGACACTTTGAGTAAGTTTGACTTGACATAAGAGACAGAGAGAAAAGGAGAGAGAGAGCTGAGAGAGAATGTGAAGAGATGAGGTAGATAGCAAGAGAGAGTGCTCTCTGGTGGTAGACTTGGGTACTCTCCGAAAGAAAGGACTTGAAGAGCAAAAGGAAGGAAGAGCGTGAAAGAGGGTGCAAAGAGAGAGAGAGCGAGAGAGAAAGAAAGAGATATGGAAAAAGAGAGAAATGGAAAGAGGGTGAGAGAGCGAGCAACAGAAGGAGAATTCTGCAAAAATATACTTTGTGTACAAGCAGAGCAGAATTAGGACTATACCCGCTAGTTATCCAAATACAGAAAATAGTTGTTAAATTCTACAACCACCTAAAAGGAAGCGATGCATACACACTAGGGCTCTGTTCACAAATACCAACAGACCCCACAGAGCCCCAGGACAGCAACACAATTAGACCACACCAAATAATGAGAAAGCAAAAAGCTAACAATGACACTGGAAAGAATCAACCAAAAAAACAGAGCAAAGTGGAATGGTATCTGGCCCTTTCCAGAGAGAACATAATGGCAGAATATCTGACAGCCGTGACACCCAAAACAAAGAAAATCCTTGACTATATACAGACTCAGTGAGCATAGCCTTGTTATTGAGAGAGCTAGCCATAGGCAGACCTGGCTCTCAACAGAAGACCGGCTATGTGACCCCTGTCCACAAAATGAGTTGCAAACTGAGCCGCTATTCCTAACCTCCTGACAAATGTTTGACCACATTAGAGAAACACATTTTCCACAGATCACACAGACCCATAAAGAATTTGAAAACAAATCAAATATTGATAAACTCCCATAGCTGTTAGGCAAAATATCACAGACATGTGGTAGTGCCAACAGAGAGAAAGGAGTGTAACTCACAGACATGTGGTAGTGCTAACAGAGAGAGAGGAGTGTAACTCACAGACATGTGGTAGCGCTAACAGAGAGGGAGTGTAACTCACAGACGTGTGGTAGTGCTAACAGAGAGAGAGGAGTGTAACTCACAGACATGTGGTAGCGCTAACAGAGAGGGAGTGTAACTCACAGACGTGTGGTAGTGCTAACAGAGAGAGAGAGGAGTAACTCACAGGCGTGTGGTAGTGCTAACAGAGAGAGAGGAGTGTAACTCACAGACGTGTGGTAGTGCTAACAGAGAGAGAGGAGTGTAACTCACAGACATGTGGTAGCGCTAACAGAGAGGGAGTGTAACTCACAGACGTGTGGTAGTGCTAACAGAGAGAGAGAGGAGTAACTCACAGGCGTGTGGTATTGCTAACAGAGAGAGGAGTGTAACTCACAGGTGTGTGATAGTACTAACAGAGAGGGAGTGTAACTCACAGACGTGTGGTAGTGCTAACAGAGAGAGAGAGGAGTAACTCACAGGCGTGTGGTAGTGCTAACAGAGAGAGGAGTGTAACTCACAGACGCGTGGTAGTGCTAACAGACAAAGGAGTGTAACTCACAGGCGTGTGGTAGAGCTAACAGAGAGAGGAGTGTAACTCACAGGTGTGTGATAGTGCTAACAGAGAGAGAGAGGAGTAACTCACAGGTGTGTGGTATTGCTAACAGAGAGAGGAGTGTAACTCACAGGTGTGTGATAGTGCTAACAGAGAGGGAGTGTAACTCACAGACGTGTGGTAGTGCTAACAGAGAAGGAGTGTAACTCACAGACGTGTGGTAGTACTAACAGAGAGAGAGGAGTGTAACTCACAGACGTGTGGTAGTACTAACAGAGAGAAAGGAGTGTAACTCACAGACGTGTGGTAGTGCTAACAGAGAGAGAGGAGTGTAACTCACAGACGTGTGGTAGAGCTAACAGAGAAAGGAGTGTAATTCACAGACGTGTGGTAGTGCTAACAGACAAAGGAGTGTAACTCACAGATGTGTGGTAGTGCTAACAGACAAAGGAGTGTAACTCACAGACGTGTGGTAGTGCTAACAGAGAGAGGAGTGTAACTCACAGACGTGTGGTAGTACAAACAGAGAGAGAGGAGTGTAACACACAGACGTGTGGTAGTGCAAACAGAGAGGGAGTGTAACTCACAGACGTGTGATAATGCTAACAGAGAGAGAAGAGTGTAACTCACAGGTGTGTGGTAGTGCTAACAGAGAGGGAGTGTAACTCACAGACGTGTGGTAGTGCTAACAGAGAGGTAGTGTAACTCACAGACGTGTGGTAGTGCTAACAGATAGAGAGGAGTGTAACTCACAGATGTGTGGTAGTGCTAACAGAGAGAGAGGAGTGTAACTCACAGACATGTGGTAGTGCTAACAGAGAGGGAGTGTAACTCACAGACGTGTGGTAGTGCTAACAGAGCGAGAGTTTAACTCACAGATGTGTGATAGTGCTAACAGAGAGAGGAGTGTAACTCACAGACGTGTGGTAGTGCTGACAGAGAGAGGAGTGTAACTCACAGACGTGTGGTAGTGCTAACAGAGAGGGAGTGTAACTCACAGACGTGTGGTAGTGCTAACAGAGAGAGGAGTGTAACTCACAGACGTGTGGTAGTGCTAACAGAGAGAGAGGAGTGTAACTCACAGACGTGTGGTAGTGCTAACAGAGAGAGAGAGTAGTAACTCACAGACGTGTGGTAGTGATAACAGAGAGAAAGGAGTGACTCACAGACGTGTGGTAGTGCTAACAGACAAAGGAGTGTAACTCACAGATGTGTGGTAGTGCTGACAGAGGGAGAGGAGTGTAACTCACAGACATGTGGTAGTGCTAACAGAGAGAGAGGAGTGTAACTCACAGACGTGTGATAGTGCTAACAGAGTGAGGAGTGTAACTCACAGACGTGTGGAAGTACTAACAGAGAGAGGAGTGTAACTCACAGGCGTGTGGTAGAGCTAACAGAGAAAGGAGTGTAACTCACAGACGTGTGATAGTGCTAACAGACAAAGGAGTGTAACTCACAGGCGTGTGGTAGTGCTAACAGAGTGGGAGTGTAACTCACAGACGTGTGGTAGTGCTAACAGAGAGAGAGGAGTGTAACTCAGAGACGTGTGGTAGTGCTAACAGAGAGAGAGAGGAGTGTAACTCACAGACGTGTGGTAGTACTTACAGAGAGAGAGGAGTGTAACTCACAGACGTGTGGTAGTACTTACAGAGAGAGAGGAGTGTAACACACAGACGTGTGGTAGTGCTAACAGAGAGGGAGTGTAACTCACAGACGTGTGGTAGTGCTAACAGAGAGGGAGTGTAACTCACAGACGTGTGGTAGTGCTAACAGAGAGAGGAGTGTAACTCACAGACGTGTGGTAGTGCTAACAGAGAGAGGAGTGTAACTCACAGACGTTTTGTAGTGCTAACAGAGAGAGAGGAGTGTAACTCACAGACGTGTGGTAGTGCTAACAGAGAAGGAGTGTAACTCACAGGAGTGTGGTAGTGCTAACAGAGAGGGAGTGTAACTCACAGACGCGTGGTAGTGCTAACAGAGAGAAAGGAGTGTAACTCACAGACGTGTGGTAGTGCTAACAGAGAGAGAGGAGTGTAACTCACAGGCGTGTGGTAGTACTAACAGAGAGAGGGGGAGCGTAACTCACAGACGTGTGGTAGTGATAACAGAGAGAAAGGACTAACTCACAGACGTGTGGTAGTGCTAACAGACAAAGGAGTGTAACTCACAGATGTGTGGTAGTGCTGACAGAGGGAGAGGAGTGTAACTCACAGACGTGTGGTAGTGCTAACAGAGAGAGAGGAGTGTAACTCACAGACGTGTGATAGTGCTAACAGAGAGAGGAGTGTAACTCACAGACGTGTGGAAGTACTAACAGAGAGAGGAGTGTAACTCACAGGCGTGTGGTAGTGCTAACAGAGAGAGGAGTGTAACTCACAGACGTGTGGTAGTGCTGACAGAGGGAGAGGAGTGTAACTCACAGACGTGTGGTAGTGCTAACAGAGAGAGAGGAGTGTAACTCACAGATGTGTGATAGTGCTAACAGAGAGGGAGGAGTGTAACTCACAGACGTGTGGTAGTGCTAACAGAGAGAGGAGTGTAACTCACAGACGTGTGGTAGTGGTAACAGAGTGGGAGTGTAACTCACAGACGTGTGGTAGTGCTAACAGAGAGGGAGTGTAACTTACAGACGTGTGGTAGTGCTAACAGAGAGAGAGGAGTCTAACTCACAGGCGTGTGGTAGTGCTAACAGAGAGAGGAGTGTATCTCACAGACGTGTGGTAGTGCTGACAGAGAGAGGAGTGTAACTCACAGACGTGTGATAGTGCTAACAGAGAGAGGAGTGTAACTCACAGACGTGTGGAAGTACTAACAGAGAGAGGAGTGTAACTCACAGACATGTGGTAGTGCTAACAGAGGGAGACGAGTGTAACTCACAGACGTGTGGTAGTGCTAACAGAGAGAGAGGAGTGTAACTCACAGACGTGTGGTAGTGCTAACAGAGAGGGAGTGTAACTCACAGACGTGTGGTAGTGCTAACAGAGAGAGAGGAGTGTAACTCACAGACGTGTGGTAGTGCTAACAGAGAGGGAGTGTAACTCACAGGCGTGTGGTAGTGCTAATAGAGAGGGAGTGTAACTCACAGGCGTGTGGTAGTACTAACAGAGAGAGTGGTGTCTTTGGAGGATGGGGGCGTCAGGGTCATCACAGTAGCCTCCACCTTCAGACCGTTCTTCATCAGGAAGTTACACTTAGACGCTGCGTTGATCAGGTACCACGGCCCTCCCATCTACAACACACACACACACGATATAGCAGGGTTTCAACATTGACAATGTCAAGGCACGTCCGCCACTGGCTGTGTTTGTGCTGTAGTTGTGAGATCATGTTTGCACACACACACACACACACACACAAACACACTCTTGTACCTACCTGTTGTATGTCAATGTTCTGAGCTGGTGGGGTGTCGTCAATGGGGTTCACCTTGGGCTTCTTGGGAGGTCTCCTCTGGGGTCGTGGTCGGCTCTTTGCTCCCCCAATCGCCTCCGCCGACCCCCATAGACACACACACACCACCATTAGCATGGTAACACACTGCCACACCCCAGTCATTCTAGCACTGTCCCCAAAACACTCCCAACACCGTTCTCTACTTCTTCCTTCTGCTGTGTCTGTCCCACAAGGTTCTTATCACAATGCTAGTGTAATCTGATTAATTTTGCCTTGATCCCTGCTAAATGATTATGTCTAGTGTAATACCAGAACTGATGTCCATCGACAAGGAAAAAAATGACCCACTCCTCCCTCGATTTATCTTTCCCTCTGTCTTGTGTCCGACCTTCACTTTCTCTGTGCTTCCTCTTTCTGGACAAATGTTGACACACACACGCACACACACAGAGGGGGTGATGACCTCTTGCTGTGTTTATCATTAACAGCCCTTTACTGGTAGTGGGCTGGACATACCAGTCAGTGCAGTGTGTGCTTCTGACAGAGAGGGGGCGATGTTGATATCATTGTTGTAACTGCATTGCATTCAGATATTAAGACCCCTCTACTTATTCTAAAATGGATGACAAAAAAATATCCTCATCAATCTACACCCCATAATGACGAAGCAAAAACAAGTTTGTAGACATTTGTGCAAATATATATAAAAAAAACTAATGATATATCACATTTACTTAAGTATTCAGACCCTTTACTCAGTACTTTGTTGAAGTACCTTTGGCTCTCGAGTCTTCTTGGGCATGATGTTACAAGCTTGGCACACCTGTATTTGGGGCGTTTCTCCCATTCTTCTCTGCAGATCCTCTCAAGCTCTGTCAGGTTGGATGGGGAGTGTCACTGCACAGCTATTTTCAGGTCTCTCCAGAGATGTTTGATCGGGTTCAAGTCCAGGCTCTGGCTGGGCCACTCAAGGACATTCAGAGACTTGTCCCGAAGCCACTCCTGCATTGTCTTGGCGGTGTGCTTAGGGCCTTTGTCCTGTTGGAAGGTGAACCATCTAGTGATAATTTCATTACTGAGAGAGACTTGGACAATTATTCAAACAATCATCAATTAATTATTGCAATAATGAAACTGTCGACCGCAAACTCTAAGTTGTGAAGCTGAGAGCTTCCCTAACAATGAAGCTAGAGTGGACACCATAAATACTTAGCATTAGCAGGCCAGTCTTACTCTTAGTTAAATATATAATTGTTTACTATTAATATCAAACACATCAGGTAAATATGTAATTGTCCCCTGACAACCTTTGCCCTAGTCTGAGGTCCTGAGCACTCTGGAGCAAGTTTTCATCAAGGACCGCTCTGAACTTTGCTCCATTCATCTTTCCCTCGATCCTGACTAGTCTCCCAGCCACCCTGCCGCTGAAAACATCCCCACAGCATGATGCTGCCACCACCATGCTTCACCGTAGGGATGGTGCCAGGTTTCCTCCAGATGTGACGTTTGGCATTCAGGCCAAAGAGTTCAATTATGGTTTCATCAGACCAGAGAGTCTTGTTTCTCATGGTCTGAGTCCTTTAGGTGTATTTTGACAAACTCCAAGCGGGCTGTCATGTGCATTTACTGAGGAGTAGCTTCTGTCTGGCCAGTCTACCATAAAGTCCTGATTGGTGGAGTGCTGCAGAGATGGTTGTTCTTCTGGAAGTTTCTCCCATCTCCACAGAGGAACTCTGGAGCTCTGTCTGAGTGACAATCGGGTTCTTGGTCACCTCTCTGGCGTCCAGCTCTTGGAAGAGTCTTGGTGGTTGAGACTCTTTCCATTTAAGAATGATGGAGGCCACTGTGTTCTTAGGGACCTTCAATGCTGCAGAAGAGTTTTGGTACCCTTCCCCAGATCTGTGCCTCGATACAATCCTGTATCGGGGCTCTGCAGACAATTCCTTCAAACTCATGGTTTGGTTTTTGCTCTGACATGCACTGTCAACTTTCGGATCTTATATAGACAGGTTTGTGCCTTTCCAAATCATGTCCGATCAATTGAATTTATCACAGGTGGACTCCAATCAAGTTGTAGAAACATCAAGGATGATCAATGGAAACAGGATGCACCTGACCTCAATTTAGTCTCACAGCAAAGGGTCTGAATACTTATGTAAATAAGGTACTTATGTTTTTTTTTTTTTTTTATACATTTGCAAAAGAATCTAAAAACTTTTTTTTGCTTTGTCATTATGGGGTATTCTGTGTAGATTGATGAGGAAATGTTTTAATTGATACATTTTAGAATAAGGCTGTAACGTAACAAAATGTGGAAAAAGGGAAGGGGTCAGAATACTCTCCGAATGCACTTTATACTGTATTTTACAACTGATTTCTCTTTTTAAACCAACATTAAAACACACTAGACTATTTTGTCAACTGAACACAATATAACACTTTCCAAGCACACAAGAAAAAATACAAATTTCATTGACAGAATATGCTCCTGGTTGAAGGGTTCATATGCAGTAGGTTCTACCACAGACACGGACTAACTGTACACAACAGCAGACACTAATGGCTCGATTCAATGAGCAGTCAAAAATACTCCTTACCTATCAGTTAGAAGCAGTTAAAATTCAGTTTTCCTGTGTTTTGTATCATATTGTACAACAGCGGATGAAACTAACACTAGAAATTGTTGCTAGAGAAATTGTTTTTTTCTAAAAAGCTATTTTTCTTTCTTTTTGACCATTTTAACAGAAAACTATTACAGTAAGGTACTTCATTTTACCCAGAAATGATTTGATATTGAGATTTTAAAAAACACTGCATTAGGCCTTTAACTCTCAGAGCGACCCAGTGACTATGATTGAAGACCCTTTAATATAATGGACAGACATAAAAATGTGACCATATGAAACACATGATCCCCCTTTACCCCCTTACCCCTATAACATACTGTGTTATAGTTGGGGCTAGAGTTAGGCTGGGAACAGATGTAAATACAGTCAGGTAAATATTACAGGTTCATCTCTGAACAGTTACAGAAAGATACAGACATAGAAAACAGTATTCCTGATGCCGAGGTCAGGAAATCAGGAAAATTCCATCTATGGTCAGTGTTAGGGATCCAGGTGTCAGTTCTGTCATGTTTTACTGGACCTTGGGTTTGTGTTCTCTGGGTTTGAAGGTTTGCTCTGGTCAGGCCTAGGTGGTTTTAGACGGTTCTAAGCGGTCCTAGGAGCTCCACTAGTCTTCGGGTGTGAGATCTCTCGGTCTGAAGTTAAGAGACTGGCTGTTGATGCAGAACCTCTGTCCTGTGGGGTCTGGTCCATCTTCAAACACATGACCCAGATGGGCATCACACTGTAGCGCACACACACACACACACACACACAGTAGGGTAAAAATAATACAGTAGAGGAAACAGAACTCACACCACACCAACACATCTCTCTGCATTATTACCCAGAATGCAACTCACATGTTTACAGAGGACCTCTGTCTCGGCACTACCCATGGTGTTGTCAGGGCGACGGATGATGGATGCATGGCTCTCGTCGCACTCCCACGTCCCATGAGCCTCTTTGAACGCTGGCCAGCCTGTCCCAGAGTCATATTTCGCCTCTGAACTACAGAGAGAAAGAGAGCGACAGAGAAAGAGAGAGACAGACAGAGAAAGAAACAGAAACACAGAGAGAGAGACAGACACAGAGAGAGAGGTCTAGTAAGAGGTTTAGTCTAAACGCTCATATTCGGGTTAAATTAAGATGTTAGGGGTTAGAGTGAATTCGGGTTAGAGTGAGGTCAGGTGAGGTGTTAGGAAGGTGTAGGGGGTTAGATGATTACCTGAAGAGGGGAGTATCGCAGCCCACACAGTGGTACATCCCCACCTCACTATGGTTCAGATAGAGACCGCTGAAGGGCTGAGGACACAAATACACACGCCTGGCTAACACACAGTAAACACACTATATGTTGTTTTTCTTGTCATTGTTGAAGCTTTCAGATCAGTGCAAATGAAGGATTCAGCCCACATGTCATTCTTTAACCAACTGCTCTTATCTTTCACTCTGAGGAAGGTTAGAAACAAAGAACAAAGTCCATTCAAAACTACACACTGAACCCACTGACATTTATAAAGGACTGTCAGTCAATGGTTACTGAGGCTGAGGACAGGCAAAGTGTGTGTGCAGTGTGTGACTCACCATCTCTGTCCCCTTCTCCCTCGTGACCACATACTGTTCAGGGGTAAGTTTTTTCTGCCAGTCTGTGGTCTCATCGTAACGAGTCAGAGATCCTGAGCCTGTAACACACACACTGATAAGCAAAATGTGTTGAACGTTTTGTTGCATTTTCTTTAGTTGTCATTGAAATAAAATATCCATTGCTTTGTGCTTTTCATTTCGCCACTTCTGCCTAATTAGATTTGAGCACAATGGATTTCTGCTCTTTGGAGCAAATGTGACCCCCAGGAAAAATGTGTCAGTAAGCATGTGACAGATGGCTGTCTGGCAACTTCCACTGGTCTTTTCTGCATCAACCTATTACATAACATGACAAAAATACTTGTTAATTTCTTTAAAATTATAGATACACTATGACCTAGTTTTATTAAAATGGTATCTAATAAACTTGTGTTGAAATTCAATTTCATTTGAATAAACTTAATTACAAGCTATGTAATTCCATTCTATAAAGCCTTATTCGATTCTAACAGAATAGTTCAAACCTGAACTAGTGGAGACAGGACGGATGAAAGCAGGAACCTTGGTCTTGGGCAATAAGGCGGACTTGGCAGCTACTCTCTGAGAGATGATGAGCGAAAGTCGGACGATAGAACGAGACATGTTTTCTCCTGCAGAATTTGGCTGTGCGCTACAGTCCTCCGTGCAGAAAGTGGTCTGTATCGAAGTCAAGTGCAGCGGTTTGTGTTTGCGCTGCTCTGACCTAATCTGCGTTGATCGAGGACTTTCAACGATCCAGCGAGTTCCTGCCGGTCCCTGCCTGCCGGTTTCCTTCCCTGGCCTGCGCTGCTGTCCAGTATTCGGTAGGCTTCTGGGAAGACCCGGTCACAAACTAGATATATTATATAGGTCAGAGTTGATAAGGAAGATAACAGTGACAGAGGACAATTCCTTCTTTTGTTGTTGGGCTGGATGGTTAAATTTGAAGAATCTCAAATTTAAAACATATTTTGATTTATTAAAATATTTTTGGCTTACTACATGATTCCATGTGTGTTATTTCATAGTTTTGATGTCTTCACTATTATTTTACAATGTAGAAAATAATAAAAATAAAGAAAAACCCTTGAATGTGTCCAAACTTTTGACAGGTACTTATTTTTTTTATTTTTTTTCACCTTTATTTAACCAGGTAGGCTAGTTGAGAACACCTTTATTTAACCAGGTAGGCTAGTTGAGAACAAGTTCTCATTTGCAACTGCGACCTGGCCAAGATCAAGCATAGCAGTGTGAACAGACAACACAGAGTTACACATGGAGTAAACAATTAACAAGTCAATAACACAGTAGAAAAAAAAGAGAGTCTATATACATTGTGTGCAAAAGGCATGAGGAGGTAGGCGAATAATTACAATTTTGCAGATTAACACTGGAGTGATAAATGATCAGATGGTCATGTACAGGTAGAGATATTGGTGTGCAAAAAAGCAGAAAAGTAAATAAATATAAACAGTATGGGGATGAGGTAGGTAAAATTGGGTGGGCTATTTACCGATAGACTATGTACAGCTGCAGCGATCGGTTAGCTGCTCAGATAGCAGATGTTTGAAGTTGGTGAGGGAGATAAAAGTCTCCAACTTCAGCTATTTTTGCAATTCGTTCCAGTCCAGTTTATTTATTTATTTTATCCGTAATTTTACCAGGTAAGTGAGAACACTTTCTCATTTGCAGCAACAACCTGGGGAATAGTTACAGTTACAGGGGAGAGGAGGGGGATGAATGAGCCAATTGTAAACCACACACACACACACACACACACACACACACACACACACACACACACACACACACACACACACGAGAGTAATACCAGAGACTTTACTTTGAGGTGGGGGTAGAAGCATTTCAAAAGAGTAATTCACATTTGACCCTTAAGACTACATGACGTTAGAAGCAAATTCATATTTTTTTAACACTTTTGAACTCAGCTGGAGTTGAAATAACAGATAAGCAGACAGCCCCAGCCTGCATAGAAGGACTGACTGGTTGATCTGGAACAGTCGCGGGCCCAACCTTACACCATGGAACCATGCCAAAGGTGAATACACCACATACACAATCACAGTGTCTGTCTTGGGAACAGATATTTCAACATCGTCTGTGGTTTGTTGACAAGACATTACCCAACTTTACTAAGGTCAGATTCTGAGAATTATAAATCAATCGAGTCATGTGAGGTTGAATAATACTTGAATGACAACAGTGTCTTCTGGGTAAAACAACTTAGCACAAAGATAGAATGGGATAGCTGCACAGTCTAGTTTAGACAGTTGATAAAAGCTTAGTTCAGACTGGTAAGGTATAGTCTGGTATTGTATAGCGTGGGGTCGTGTGGTGCGTTGGTCCTGAGCAGCCTCCCAGGGTAGTGTATGAGGTCTATGGTCTATAACTAGGACGGGCAACTTTGATGGGGTTGGGGGACACACACAAAAAACAGAACTCAGCATGAGGGGCCGGAGTGGCTCGTGGGTCTGCGTACCCACATCCATACACCCCGCCGAGATAGCAGTCTTATGGCTTGGGGGTAGAAGCTAAATAGCAATAAAACTGCTAAATAGCTAATTAAATGGTTACCCTGTCCATCTGCACTGACCCTATGAAAACTCACAAGACTATACAGTATATAACACACGCTTACTCACAACACACACACGCATACCAACACATCGAGGGGCCTCCCGAGTGGCGCAGTGGTCTAAGGCACTGCAGCGCAGTGCTAGCTGTGCCACTAGAGATTCTGGGTTCGAGTCCAGGCTCTGTGACCAGGAGACCCATGGGACAGTGCACAATTGGCCCAGCATCGTCCAGGTTAGGGGAGGGCTTGGCCGACAGGGATGTCCTTGTCCAATCGCGCACTAGCGACTCCTGTGGCAGGCCGGGCACAGTGCACACTGACACGGTGTATGGTGTTTCCTCCGACACAACCCCATCAAAGTTGCCCGTCCTAGTTGGCTAAAGGCTGGCTAAAGGGTTAAGTGGGCATTGTGTCAAGAAGCAGTACGGCTTGTTTGGGTTTTGTTTCGATATAGCGTCATTCTTGTGTATTTTATTCCCTGTGTTACTATTTTTAATTTAGATTACTTTTTACACTCTAAACAATCATTCCATGATAAAGTACGTACATGACGTATTCGGCACATGTGACAAATACAATTTGATTTTGTTGTGTCTTTCTGAGGCTCCATTGCTCCTCCACTGGGCCTCTCTCTCAGCCAGAGCAGGCCTGTTTAACATGCAGCAGCATCAGTCCTACATCCACTCCCCTCTCCCCTCTCCCCTCTCCCCTCTCCCCCAATACTCTAACAAATAACAGAAGCACAGCGCCTACTGACCACTCTCTCACTACAGACTACCAGAACTCTCCACACTCCACATGAAAACAACAAGGTCTAGGTTACAGTAAAACTAGAAATATTTTAATATTTAGTATGAGACAAATGAATATGGAGACACACAATCTTTGGGTGAGAGGGTACTGATTAGGGTTCAATATTTTCCCGCTATTTTACAAATGTTCCATCCAGAGAATAAATCATTTTTCTCCCGGGTAACCCGGTATTTCCTGCCAAAACAGGAAGTGTCATTCAAAAGCATTATCATTTTTTGATTAAAGTTTTGATCAGCATGATGAGCCATATATTAAAATACATTTTATGAGCCCTACATTAACGACATTTAAATGAGCCCACCGACATATAATGAGCCCAAAAAATATGTGGACACCTGCTCGTCAAATATCTCATTCCAAAATAATGGGCATTAATATGGAGTTGGTGCCCCCTTTGCTGCTATAACAGCCCCCACTCTTCCACTAGATGTTGGAACATTGTTAAGGGGACTTGCTTCCATTCGGCCGCAAGAGCATAAGTGAAGTCGGGCGATTAGTCCTGGCTTGCAGTCGGCGTTCCAATTATTATTATTTTTTACTAGGCAAGTCAGTTAAGAACAAATTCTTATTTTCAATGACGGCCTAGGAACAGTGGGTTAACTGCCTGTTCAGGGGCATAACGACAGATTTGTACCTTGTCAGCTCAGGGGTTTGAACTTGCAACCTTCCAATTACTAGTCCAACGCTCTAACCACTAGGCTACCCTTCACCCCAAAGGTGTTCAAAGTGTTCAAAGGGGTGGAGGTCAGTGCTTTGTGCAGGCCAGTCAAGTTCTTCCATACCAATCTCGACAAACCATTTCTGTATGGACCTCGCTTCCCTGGTACTAAGGGGTCTAGCCCGAACCATGAAAAACAGTCCCAGACCATTATTCCTCCTCCACCAAACTTTACAGTTGGTACTATGCATTCGGGCAGGTAGCGTCCTCCTGGCAACCGCCAAACCCGGATTTGTCAATCGGACTGCCAGAGGGTGAAGTGTGATTCATCACTCCAGAGAATGCGTTTCCACTGCTCCAGAGTCCAATGGCGGCGAGCTTTACGCCACTCCAGCCGACACTTGGCATTGCACATGTCAGCCTTAGACTTGTGTGCGGCTGCTCGACTATGGAAATCCATTTTATGAAGCTCCTGACGAATAGTTCTTGTGCTGAAGTTGCTTCCAGAGGCTGTTTAGAACTTGAGTGCTGCAACCGAGGACAGACCATTTTTACACGCTATACGCTTCAGCACTTTTGTGAGCTTATGTGGCCTACCACTTCATGGCTAAGCCATTATTGTTCCGAAACGTTTTCACTTCACAATAACAGCACTTACAGTTGACCGGGGCAGCTCTAGAAGGGCAAAAATTTGAGGAACTGACTTGTTGGAGTGGTGGCATCCTATGAAGATGCCACGTTGAATGTCACCGAGCTCTTCAGTAAGGCCATTCTACTACCAATTTATGTCTATGGATATTGCATGGCTGTGTGCTCAATTTTATACTCCGGCCAGTAACTGGTGAGGCTGAAAAAGCCAAAATCCCTAATTTGAAGGGGTGTCCACATACTTTTGTCCATTTAGTGAATATGATACGGGCTTACTGCACATTACCCACAACAGAAAAATATAAAAGGCCATAGATGTAGCTAGCTATACACTCTCTTGGGTAAATAAATAAGGCTAATCGTTATGAGTGTGAAGTGTATTACTGTATTATACTGTATTATATGGACAGGAATTAAAAACATTGTTCAAACCATGATAAAGCAGAAGAGAATGCGATTCTGGTGCACCACATGCTGCCTACAAAGTTACAAGTATAGACTAGCGAATTAGATTTACTTTTTGAAATATAATAGGGCCTATTTGTGTAATTAGTAGGGTATAATATATATTTCATAATATTCTCCTAATGTTATTAGCCTACCTCCTTTTTCTCGATTGTTGCTTCATTCTTTCCTTGCTTTCAACAGTTCAATTAAATACATTTTGTCCTTCTAAGGACATCCTTGAAAAATATAGGACTGTAATTAGATGCAGAAGGCTTTCACATCTCTTCACGAAGATTGAATGGTTATGGGTCTGAATAAAAACTACTATAGCCTACCACCATCATGTGTTCACTCGTCTTTCAAACTACCCGTGAGTTCTTTTGGCTTCTGTATTTAACTTTCAGCAAAAAAAGAGCTTGCATCCCTCTTCAAATAGTCTATTGGTATATAAAATTCTAAAAATAGGATGTCCAACAAGCTATTCTAGTCTAATTTTTCCTGCATGGGACTCCAAGCATGGGAGCGTTTTTTAAGGAGAGGCCAAGGTGCTTGTGTATTGTGCAACAGAGGCTATAAGTTAGAAGCTTATTATGCATACAATTATCATTAATTAGTTAAATATAAGGCTAATACTGCATTGAATGTATTACCTGGTACCTAGTACATCTACAGTGCCTTGCGAAAGTATTCGGCCCCCTTGAACTTTGCGAACTTTTGCCACATTTCAGGCTTCAAACATAAAGATATAAAACTGTATTTTTTCGTGAAGAATCAACAACAAGTGGGACACAATCATGAAGCGGAACGACATTTATTGGATATTTCAAACTTTTTTAACAAATCAAAAACTGAAAAATTGGGCGTGCAAAATTATTCAGCCCCCTTAAGTTAATACTTTGTAGCGCCACCTTTTGCTGCGATTACAGCTGTAAGTCGCTTGGGGTATGTCTCTATCAGTTTTGCACATCGAGAGACTGAAATTTTTTCCCATTCCTCCTTGCAAAACAGCTCGAGTTCAGTGAGGTTGGATGGAGAGCATTTGTGAACAGCAGTTTTCAGTTCTTTCCACAGATTCTCGATTGGATTCAGGTCTGGACTTTGACTTGGCCATTCTAACACCTGGATATGTTTATTTTTGAACCATTCCATTGTAGATTTTGCTTTATGTTTTGGATCATTGTCTTGTTGGAAGACAAATCTCCGTCCCAGTCTCAGGTCTTTTGCAGACTCCATCAGGTTTTCTTCCAGAATGGTCCTGTATTTGGCTCCATCCATCTTCCCATCAATTTGAACCATCTTCCCTGTCCCTGCTGAAGAAAAGCAGGCCCAAACCATGATGCTGCCACCACCATGTTTGACAGTGGGGATGGTGTGTTCAGGGTGATGAGCTGTGTTGCTTTTACGCCAAACATAACGTTTTGCATTGTTGCCAAAAAGTTCAATTTTGGTTTCATCTGACCAGAGCACCTTCTTCCACATGTTTGGTGTGTCTCCCAGGTGGCTTGTGGCAAACTTTAAACGACACTTTTTATGGATATCTTTAAGAAATGGCTTTCTTCTTGCCACTCTTCCATAAAGGCCAGATTTGTGCAATATACGACTGATTGTTGTCCTATGGACAGAGTCTTCCACCTCAGCTGTAGATCTCTGCAGTTCATCCAGAGTGATCATGGGCCTCTTGGCTGCATCTCTGATCAGTCTTCTCCTTGTATGAGCTGAACGTTTAGAGGGACAGCCAGGTCTTGTTAGATTTGCAGTGGTCTGATACTCCTTCCATTTCAATATTATCGCTTGCACAGTGCTCCTTGGGATGTTTAAAGCTTGGGAAATCTTTTTGTATCCAAATCCGGCTTTAAACTTCTTCACAACAGTATCTCGGACCTGCCTGGTGTGTTCCTTGTTCTTCATGATGCTCTCTGCGCTTTTAACGGACCTCTGAGACTATCACAGTGCAGGTGCATTTATACGGAGACTTGATTACACACAGGTGGATTGTATTTATCATCATTAGTCATTTAGGTCAACATTGGATCATTCAGAGATCCTCACTGAACTTCTGGAGAGAGTTTGCTGCACTGAAAGTAAAGGGGTTGAATAATTTTGCACGCCCAATTTTTCAGTTTTTGATTTGTTAAAAAAGTTTGAAATATCCAATAAATGTCGTTCCACTTCATGATTGTGTCCCACTTGTTGTTGATTCTTCACAAAAAAAATACAGTTTTATATCTTTATGTTTGAAGCCTGAAATTTGGCAAAAGTTCGCAAAATTCAAGGGGGCCGAATACTTTCGCAAGGCACTGTACATATAGGGCTATATATCAATCATAACAGGATCAGTGGCGAACGGTCAGAGCCCCACCTGTTTTCAGCCCCACATTTTCTGCAAAAAAAAATATTTAAATAAATATACACTACTGTTCAAAAGTTTGGGGTCACTGAGAAATGTCCTTGTTTTTGAAATAAAATCACATTTTTGGTCCATTAAAATAACATCAAATTGATCAGAAATAGAGTGTAGACATTGTTAATGTTGTAAATGAAGCCATATCTCAGACTGGCTAATAAAATAAAATATTAAGATGGGCAAAAGAACAGACACTGGACACTGGATACATGGCCCCATGTCTTTTATTCTCATAACAAGTTCAAACAGGTGCCATTAATACAGGTAACGAGTGGAGGACAGAGGAGCCTCTTAAAGAAGAAGTTACAGGTCTGTGAGAGCCAGAAATCTTGCTTGTTTGTAGGTGACCAAATACTTATTTTCCACCATAATTTGCAAATAAATTCATAAAAAATCCTACAATGTGATTTTCTGGATTTTTTTTTCTCATTTTGTCTGTCATAGTTGAAGTGTACCTATGATGAAAAGTACAGGCCTCTCTCATCTTTAAGGGGGAGGACTTGCACAATTGGTGGCTGACTAAATACTTTTTTGCCCCACTGTATATATATACTGTATATCATTGAGTTAATAAAGCCGCATACAAACATGGTCTCTTTTTTATTTTCTTGAGTAAGGCAGCTCCAAAATGCAAGTGTTTCAGCCTAGCTCAGTGCTTTCTGTGGTGGTGGGGCAAGCTAGCAGATAATACCTGTCACGGATCGCTAGTAGTGGTGGGTGTGGAGTCAGGCGCAGAGAGCAGTGCTTCCAATGAATACGTTTTATTCAGCTGGGTCCAGACAATAACCAGGCAAAAATGACCAATAAACCGATAAGTCCCCCAACCAGGGAAAATAACAGAGAGCAAACAATAATACACCACTGACATAAAGGATAAAGCCGCACAAAAGCAGGCGAGACCTGGGAGTTTAAATAGCCCCTAGTTAACAACAAACAAGATACAGGTGAAAACAATCAAGACAAAACCAACAGAAAAGAAAATGGAATCGGTGGCAGCTAGTAGACCAGTGACGACGACTGCCGAGCACTGCCCGAACAGGGAGAGGAGCTACCTTCAGTGGAAGTCGTGACAATACGGAGCGTTGCGCCGTGATTGGCTCAGTATTCTACCACTCATGGGGACACTACGTCACCACCAAGTATAAGGGTAGAGCTAGAAAATTCTAGCCCGTTGGGTGCTGCCATAGAATTACATTAGAAGTGCCCATCCAAGAAGGCTCAAGGTCATTGGCCACAGATAAAATTACATCAAATCACGTTATACTGTATGTAGAGTAGCTTTGATTGGCCTGATCATGTCAACATCACACTTTCAAAATCTTAGCTAGCAGTCATCATCATGACCTTTTCATCCTTGGCATATGAAGATAAATAATTAAGAGAAATTATAAATAAAACGTATCGGTTAGAAATGGCAAATTCAACAATGGAAGGAATCAGTGACAGTGGCTAACTGCAAGCATTGCAAAGCAATCACTAGCCTGCTATTCAGTGGAGTGGCTGTGTGGTCCCGAATCTGGGATTAAGGGGCTCTTTTCCAAGTTTAAAATGATAAACATTCAACATTGGCCATGCTGTCAATGAAGCATAATTTGTGCCGCAAACAAAACTCGGAACTGCGAAAACTTGACTTCAGTGAGTTCAAGACAACTGGGATGTCGGGAATTAACGAGCTCCGACTGGGAAAATACCTTTTGAACAGTCATCCAACTCGAAATTGTAAATCCGACCTCTTTCTAGAGCTACAACCTGAAGATCAATGACGTCATCATGATTCAACCTTGTTTTTTCCCAGTTGTTTTGAAAGCACCATAAATCCAGAGAATGCCACTTTGATGACAAAATCTGCCCACGAAGGTCCCCCTCGGCACCTTCCTGTTCAAGTGAGCACAGCACAACAAGGTGAGTCCAAAAATGTATTGTATGCTTCTGCATTAATGATGTAATATGCCAGGGAGATATGTATACTGTAGCTAAGAAAGTAATACTAAGTGTATGTTGTGAAGTAAGCTGTTAGTAGCCCATTTGCCTCACCCTAATAATTTGGTCTATTTACCCATCTTAATTTTGCCTACTGTTCTGATTTGGTGGTGCACATGTAGCCTATAACCTGATTTAGAGAAATGTAATCATTGAATATTGTAAGAGCTTTCATTGTCTGCATACAGTATATGCTAGATTTATTTAGCATATACTGCATATACTGATATGGCTGACTTGCTTAAACATTTGTTTAAGCAAGTCAGCCATATCAGCTATGTTTTTTTTAAAGGCAGTAAATGAGGCAGAATGAACTGTTTTGCTGCCAGACAAGGCTCCACTGATAGCCAGGTGTAGCAGTGGTAAGGTGTTGGGACAGCTTTATGTAGGCCCTAACAGTTTGTGGGCACCGTTTGTCAAGGTTATACTGCAATTAATGTAGTATTTAGTGTGGTGTAGTGGCTTTGCTGGCATGCATTCCACTTTTTTGTTTTTGTTTTGCCCGACCAAGATTTACATGCTAAAATCACCACTGAACAGGATGAAATATTTTGGATGCAATTTGAAAGGAGTTGATGGAGAAAGAGAGAAAGACTGCAAGGGGGCTCGCATGTGCACTGATTTAAAGAAACGATATTCGAGTGATAGGCTGTTTTAAAAGTCTGCAGCTGCAATTTAAAAAAGTATTATCTTTACAGAAGAGCGACAGGAGAGGAGAAGGGCACAGTGGAAGAAAGATCAGATGGCTTTCAGCGTCAGGGCTCATAGACCAGACACACTGAGGGGAGTGCAAACAATGCTAAGGCAAATAAGAGGAGGTCCAGAGTTTGAAGAGTTTTGGAACACAGCCCTGGGCAGTGAGGGGTCCAGAAAAAATAAAAGAGGTACTCTACAAGCTACGCAGATATATCAGCCCTAAACTAAGGATTCAAACACCCGGTTAAGTCAAATACTGTACATGTCATTGGGTTGGTGTGAGCGATGATATACTCACACATCGGAGGGTTTGGGGTTAATAGCAATGACAGGCCATCGCTGGTTGACTGGCTGTTTCGACAGATCCTCTAGAGTAAATATCCTCTGGCCAGAACGAGCCTGACAGACAGACACGCACAGACAGACAGAGCGAGAGAGATATAGAGCGACAGAGAGAGTCAGAGAGAGCGAGAGAATATGGAGGAGGTAGTGCTGAGATGTTACTTACACACACAGTCCTCCCTTACTGTCCAGGGTCGTAGAAGCTGTCCATAGGGATGTCCTTGGAGGCCAGTGTGTTGGTCAGGCTGTATTCGAGAGACAGATTGGAATCCACGCACACACACACACACACACGCACGCACACACACACACACGCATGGACAAACACACCAAACATACAGAACACACACAAACAAAATAAACATTTGTATCCTACACAACACAATACACACAGATAAACTCACAACTTCAGGGCAGACACGAAATGCAACTACTACAGAGCTAAAAAAAGAAATATTACAGAGCTATACTGCCATCTGCTGGTCCCTTAGTAAATCTCTCAAAGCAAAAGCATTTCATTATGCAATCTGTCTTGAAATGTCAGAAGGGTTGGGTTAAATGCAGAAGACACATTTCCGTTGCAATCATTCCGTTGTACAACTGACTAGGTATCCATCTGTGGTATTGTATGGAAGCCAAAGTCATTTAATAATGGAAAACACTTAACCCACACACGCACAGACACACACTCTCTTGTATAACTTACCTTGTGGGGACACACAATTCAGTCCTATTCAAAATCCTATTTTCCCTAACCCCTAAACTTTACCCTGACCCTAACCCCAAAACCTAACCTTAAACCTAATGCTAAAACCAACCCTAGATCCTAACCCTAATTCTAACCCTAACCTTAACCCCCTAGAAAAAGCATTTGACCTTGTGGGGACTAACCAAATGCCCCCAGTTGGTTCAATTTGTGTTAGTTTGCTATTCTTGTGGGTACTCCTGGTCCCCACATGTATAGTTAAACCCGTCCACACTCACCCCAGCTTGCACATTTCCACGGTATTGTTGGTGCACACGCTGATAGCCCAGCATGCATTGCGGCATATCTCCTGTGATTGGACCGTAGCAGTTTGACCAATGGGACAAGGCCTTCCGCATTTCTCAGCAAATCATGAAGAGATGGAATGAGAGGAGGGAGTTTGTACTTTTGGGAATATTTCATTGGTTCCATCATACCGGGAAACATCAAATTCTTGAGTTATTTGAAACCCACACTACGGACAAAGACACACTCATGTCTGCCTGTTCCTCAGCATCGCAGGCAAGCGGCGAGGGCCTGCATGGCTCTGACAAGGGTGTGTGTGTCCACAGACTGCAGTGGCTCCAGGAGGGCGGCCATGACCCCGTGGGACATGATGCTGCCACGCAGGAATTCCCGTTCAGGCCATGTTGGTGAGAATGAGCGTAGCGTGAGCCACCGCACCGGGAATTATATGATGGAGCTGCTGCACTAAGCCAATGACACTCATTTATTGAAATAAAAGGAAGAGATAACAGGGGTGGACATACACACACACACTTAGCCCTTGCAGCACTGAGCCACCCTGGAGATGGCCTTGACAACGTGTGTCTGAATGTCCAGCAGGTTGGGAGTGGTGATGAACTGCAGTAACCTCTGGAGACCTCCAGTCTCATGGATCAGCTGGAGACGGTCTCTATCCTCCAACCAGATAAAGACCACCTGGATAGCTGCTACATGCAGATCACTGAACAAGTACAAGACACAAACACAAGAAATGAGTCAAATTCTTCAAAATACTTGAGCTTTGCTTGATTTTGTTTACCTGGTAGAATGAATTCAATAGAAAGATCAAACTACAAGTTCGATCAAGAGCACCTTAAATACTTCACAATGTCACGCCCTGACCTTAGTTCCTTTTTCATGTCTCTGTTTTAGTTTGGTCAGGGTGTGAGTTGGGGTGGGCATTCTAGGTTTTTGTTCTAGGTTTTGTATTTCTGTGTTTGGCCTGGTATGGTTCCCAATCAGAGGCAGCTGTCGATCGTTGTCTCTGATTGAGAACCATACTTAGGTAGCCTGTTTTCCCACTATGATTTGTGGGTAGTTATTTTCTGGTTAGTGTTTGTTGCACCTGTCAGAACTGTTTGTTTATCATTTTGTTGTTTTTGTTCGTGTATTCATCTTTATTAAAATTATTATGGATACGTACCACGCTGCACTTTGGTCCTCCTCTCCTTCTCTCAACGACAATCGTTACACACAAGTACAGTACTTTCAAGTATGTGATAAATATAAATATATGACCCACACAGACCTTGTTGCAGAGGAACTCCAGCAGCCTGTCAAAGCCATGCTTCTCCCTGAAGGTGACCTGTGTGTTGTTATCCATGGTTACGCTTGCCGGGGTCCTCAGGCAAGCTGCTGAATGACCGGGAAATCAGATCTCAACAGCTAAAGAAGAGGAGAACGCCATTTATCTCATGCATAGGCACGTGGCTGGGGAGGTCCTACACACGTGTAAAATGGGGCTTTAGCTCAGCAGGCTAATATAGTCTCGTGGCGAGCAGAAGACTTGAGTTCAAGCCCCATCGGTCACACACACAAAACACACACCTGCACCAGGTTGTAGATAGACTCCTCAGAGTTCTTCTTGACTTCAGGGTCAGGGCTTGATAGCAGCTGAATGAGCGGCTCTAGTCCTTCCTGGTCCGAGATCTGGACCTTACAGTTGAAGCCACCAACAGGGAGGCCAGGCACAACTCATGGACCACCACATGCTCTGGCACAGGAACACACACATATAAACACACACAGAGAAAGATACATACAGATACAATGAAATGTGAAATGTCACAATGATTTAATGACTGGTGGAAACATGTGATTGATACTCAAGAAGATGAGAGCCACACCGCCACCAAACGCTCAGCCAGAGCATACTTTCAGGTGACAGCTTTCCCGATTACAGAAGCATTGACATCCAGTTTCTTCAGAATTTGTTTTACATCACATTTCAAACAGAGCAGAATCCGAAATGACCTAATGTTTCTGGCAACAATCTTGTCTTCAGCCACAATTCACCACTGTTTACAGTGCAACCGACCATAAATAACTGATTTTGTTACTGCATTGTGTTACTAATCCTATATCAGCAGTTGTTACTATCCTACATCAGTAACTAGAGAAGGGTTCCTTACTGTTGGCAGCCATGACCCCCAGGGCCATGAAGGCGTTGCGGTGGGCCAGCTTGTCTTCGTGGGATATGAGGTGAGACAGAGGCTCCACTGTCCCCAGCCCCAGCAGAGAGCTCCTGTTTTCATCATCTACCACCATGTGGAGACAGAGAGACAGGGAGATAGATGGTGGAGAGAGAGGGATTGAGAGAGAGAGAGAGAGAGAGAGAGAGAGAGAGAGAGAGAGAGAGATAGGTAGATAGATAGATAGATAGATAGATAGATAGATAGATAGATAGATAGATAGATAGATAGATAGATAGATAGATAGATAGATAGATAGATAGATAGATAGATAGATAGATAGATAGATAGATAGATAGATAGATAGATAGATAGATAGATAGATAGATAGATAGATAGATAGATAGATAGATAGATAGATAGATAGATAGCAGCTTTGGTCCAGGCTCAAATGAACATATCACTTTCATTGCATAGCTTTCCACAGTCCAGTTTTTTCAGATAATGTGATTATTTCAATGAAGAAAGGATACCATATTGCTATGACGTTAGTTCTCTCAGCAACATCAAGGGTAAAAACACCTTTCCCTGCAAATTTGTGGATGGTTTAGCAAGCTTTAGCCAAAACCTCTTCAGGGGAATTGAGCATGAGGACCACAGGGGCTGTCTTCTTACTCTTGATCAGCAGAGTGATCAAGAGTAAGAACTAGAGAGAGGAAGAAGAGAGAGACTATTCCATTTGCTTTGGCAATGTGAACATCTGTTTCCCATGCCAATAAAGCCCTTTGAATTTAATTGATAGAGGGAGAGATTAAGTTGTTTGACTTCTCATTAAATTGACCCCCACCACATATCTTAATCTTCTTACCAGATCCTTAGATGAGGGCTCACTCTCTTTCTACATTTTCTTCCCCATCATGAAACTACAAACAACATATTTTTTTGAAAATGTATTTACCCATTTATAACATGCTGTCAATGTTTACATGGGTGTCAACTTTGGCATGCACTGGCTGAACTTAGCTTGTTATCTAACCATGTCACGCCCTGACCTTAGAGAGCCGTTTTATTTCTCTATTTGGTTAGGTCAGGGTGTGATTTGGGGTGGGCATTCTATGTTGTTTGTTTCTATGTTTTGGCGGGTATGGTTCTCAATGAGGGACAGCTGTCTATCGTTATCTCTGATTGGGAATCATACTTAGGCAGCCTTTTTTTCCTTTTGGGAGTTGTGGGTATTTGTCTTCGTTTGTGCATGTATAGCCTTACGGAGCTTCACGGTCGTCGTCGTCGTCGTCGTCGTCGTCGTTGTTGTCGTTGTTGTTGTCGTTGTTGTCGTTGTTGTTGTTGTCGTTGTTGTTGTTGTTGTTGTTGTGTTTGTTGGCGACATTTGCAAATAAAGAAAAATGTACCCTCACCACGCTGCACCTTGGTCCATTCCATACGACAAACGCGTTAACTAGCTAGCTAAGGTTGTAAGAGAGCTTGCTAACACAATTACCCTGGACGTCCAAATGAGGTTGCTTTTAGGAAATGTATGATTACCTTCCTGATTACCATTTGAATAATGAACTGTTTCTTACATGTTGTTCAATTCCGCGGACTTTCATTTCCGCGGACGATCAGTACCTAGCTATCTTGCATACAGGTTTTCAGCTAGTCTATTAGCTAGCAAATAATGTTTTGGAAAGCAAGTTTGACATTTCGTTCCAAGGCGACGAATGCCACAATTTTAGTCAGAGATCCTATCTAATTCTTAATTCTATGTTTTTTTTTGTGTGTGTGGAACAAACTGGAAACTAGAAGTTGGAAGATTTTCATGAAATTAAGAAAGCCTTTGGTTTAGAATGTGCCACACTCTTTTATGTGAATAATAAGGATTTGTATTTTAATTCCTAATTATATGGATTGGACCACTAGCCAAAACAAACAATAAAATGCATCCCATGACATTTTTACATGCAAGTTGCACTTGAAGTGGTGGGAATGACTGCCTCATGCAACAAAAACGATAGAGTAGGTAGGTCCTTTATTTGGTTGATGATGACCGTCATACAAAATCAAGAGACTATATTTCATCAGTTAATTACTGCAAATCACATACTTTGGCTTTTTATCAACTGGTTGTTCTGGTCATTTGCCAACATCCTCAGCAAGATGTTAGCTTTGCATGCCTTGGCAACACAAAGAACAATTTACATTTCACACAGCAGATGATAATATTTGCCCTGTAGGCTTATTTTGCATGCACTGCTTGTACAGTTAACACTGCTAACACAAAATAACAATTTGCAAAGCTTACTGGCATTTTTAGTGGCTTGGAGACTAATGTTGCATTAAAATAACAACCTGAACATTTTATGAACTGTTTGGTTAGGGATTATTGGTTTACCTTTATATAGGGCAATATACATGTGTGTCATTGTGCTGCTGTATATTTATTTTACTGTCTGCCTGTCTGAATGTCACCCACACCCACTATTCAATTCTATTCTATTCCGTAGTAATGGTGTAGCTGTGCCTTTAATAGTTGGCCTGCCTGTCTCCCACAGCAGCACAAGAGGCTCCTGGCATGAGGAGGGTGAGTCATAAACCAAATGAGCTCCACATCATCACCAGCAGACAGAGCGGGGCTTCCTCCACCACAACGACGCCCTGACACAGCACAGTGGCTCGAAACAGCACACTCTGCACTGCTCTGCACCAAAACGACCTCTAAAAGCATTACAGCACCTCTGGCCCTGCGGGACACTGTCACTACATTGTTAGCGGCCTGCCTGCCCTGATTGATACAGATTAATCTCAAATAAAGGTTCAAGATTAGGGGATGGGGGTGTGCAGATATTTTATAGCTTTTCACTAATGTATTATTACATGCATACAGTAGCCTACAGTAGCCTACAGTAGCCTACATAGACACACATACATGCACACGGTTGATAATATTACTTTAAAATAAAAAGGACCAGCATTTATCAATGTCATTTTTCTAAAATGAGTCACATTTTGTATGAATACAGTATTTTATTTGAGAGAAGGTAATCACATTTACGAGAGGGCGAGAGAGAGAGAGACCATACTTGGGGAGGTTGGACTGCAGTGTGTTGGTGCGTTCACGAACACTGGGAACTATGGAGAAAAAAAAGGGCTCATGTCGCGTTCACGTCATGTAAGTTATTTGCGTGGAGCTTCCTGTTGGTTGATTCTGATACATCCCAAGTGGGAAACCCGGGTATCATTGTGCTTTCAAGACAACTGGGAACTTGGAAAAAAAGAGGACAAATCATGACGTCAGTGATATTCAGGTCAGAATGTTGGAGCTGTAGAAAGATGCCAGTTTTTCTGAAGTCGGAGGATTCCTAGTTCCGTGTTCTGACTTGTCTTGAATGCAACATTAGCAAGAGGGAAAGACGGAACAGAATGGGAACGTTCCAGGCCGCCTACATGACGCATATTATCATATCGTTAAGTCATATTGCTGGGGTTCTTGCAATGATAAACATTACTTCCGTATTTTGAGATATCTGATACAAATCTGTAATCTCTAAGATCTACATAAATGCAGAACTGGATTCAACAATGTGGTCAATTGCGCAAGGCGTAATACAATTTAGGCTACCTGGAACGCTACTATTGTCCAATCTGTCTGCACGAGGGAATGTCGCTCTGGCTGTCATCCTTCCCTGGAGCTGTCAGTTGACAGTACAACACCGAGCCGAAAGCATCGTAGGAAAGAACACAGTTTTGATAAAACGTAGATTTTAGATTTCTCCTCTTTGGCACTGGAACGGTTGGGCCACTGTCATATTTCGAGGCTGACCAACAAGCGCGTAGGAGGGAGAAAAACCAAAAGGACTGAATAGCTAGCTGCTAGTTAGCAAGCTAACGACCGTTAGCTTTGGCCAGTGCTGCCACTGCTCTGCTAAAGCGTTCGGTAGGAGTGTGCAGTACCAGTAGGCAGGCGAGCTGCGTTGGCATTTTAGTGTAGTTGGTTGGAAAAATGATTGCTACGGTTGCATGAACATTTTTCTTTTATTTCACCATTGCGGTGTTAGCTTCCTAAATGTTTTGACTGGATACGTCCAGTCAGTTGCTTGGTTAGCCAGAGAGCAATGCTAAGTGACGACGTCGACTCAGTGAGGCTGTCGTGTCGGGGGTGAGGAGTTTGAGGAAGGAAGAGGTGACTTACGATGTTGGGGGGAAGTGTTGGGTTAATGAGCTAGTGGTGCGTTAGCTGACCGTTAAGGAAATAACGTTAATATTTTACAATACATTATCAACGACCGTCATTTCGTTAACCAGCTAACTAAAAGCTAATGCAAATTAGAGAGGCTAGGTAATACAGAAATTACTGTTGTTTTCGGCTTGCTCGCAAGCTAAATGCAGAGGGAGGGTGATCATTGAGTGGCTACTCTCTCAGCTCCATAAATAACTGTCACTGACTGAGTGATATCCAGGCTATTTCACATAACTAAAGATGGCTACAGCGAGCAGCATTGCCGCATCTATTGCGAGCAAGACGAAGACGAAGAAGAAACACTTCGTGGCTCAGAAAGTGAAGCTTTTCCGAGCCAGTGACCCTCTGCTCAGCGTCCTTATGTGGGGAGTCAACCATTCGGTAAGTCGGTTCGTTGGTGGTGGACAAATCGATGTTTCATGGCCCTGTAACGCTACTAATAAGTTAAACCTAAAGCTCAGCTAGCTAACAATAGTGTCATCTATGTGTCAGAATGTGGTTGACTTGCCATACTAGAGACTGGCAGGCGCAAATCAGGGATGACTGCTCGCAGTGGTTATTGTCCTGTTAATGCAAATCAGCATCTGGTCACATTAGGCTTGATTTTGAATTGAAGTTTAACGTTTGTTGGCTTTCAATAGAGCTTTGGCAGAAATGCAATTCTAACTAGGTAGCTAAGTGGGCATTCTAATGTTGTTGGGCTAGATTGTTAGCCATATGTGTAATTTCTCCAACTCCACGTATTAAGACATACCACACTGCCTGGGGTAAATGTGAATTGCTGATAGACTAATATTATGATAACTGTTTGCATTCTCAATGTGACACTAAGTAGCTTACCCTCTGTGTTTTAATGTGCTTTTAGTGTGTGTGTGTGTGTGTGTGTGGGATAAGCTCTCCGAGCTCCCAGGGTCCAGTGTCATGAGAGAGCAGATATTTCCATGTCAGAGAGCTTATCATCACTCTCTGTCCCTTCCTCTGTCATTCACTGTACACAGAAGGAAGTCGCAGTCAGAGCCATGTAGTTTAACATTGGCTCACTGTCCCCATGTTACATAAAATACAAATTAGCATTTTTACTAGAATATTGTTTTGGATACAACATTGAAGTTCTAAACCTCAAATGGAGTTTGCTGAATTCTTTAGCATACATCTGTGGAAGAGTGGCTATGCAAAGAGTGAATGATCACCATATTCTGGGTATGTCAGCATTACAGTAGATTCTCTCTGCAATGCTACACTGGCAGTTTAAAATAATTGACATTTTTACTCACTGTATGCCATGTAAAAAATATACTAAGGAGTTTTAAATAGTGAGTAGAGGTTATTTAGTAGATGGACATGAAATGATTACTCCAGCCTAGCCAAAAGAGTAAACCAGAGATTACATTAAACAGAAAAGAAGCCCAAGAATAAACCTTGGCTGTGTTACTGTAAAGGCGTCCGCATGCTTCTCAGCCGGAACAGTTTGGTAGAGTTTGTGCATATATTATGACATTTTTGTTTGTTTTGGACTTCAGTGATTTTTCTTCCCAACTGTTCAGACTCAAATTGTTCAGGATGCAAGCCGAAGTCTACGCCCCTTCGTTGGTGATTGGTCAACAGTAGCGATTCTTCAATAATGTCTTTGTTGCCATTCAGCGAGAGATGATTCATCCTCATGCACGCTTTTTAATTGAAAGATACTGCACCAAACATCTTAGCTAGATGTAAAATTGCGCAACTAAGATCTTTTCAGAAAAAATGTCAAAATGAATGACCGATTTATTAAGTTATCTAAAAATTAATTCTGACTATTTTGAGGAAGTTTATACTGGCTACATTGTCCCAAAATGGACAAACGGTACTATTGCCACTTTTTTGTCATTTTCCAAAAATGTTTCACCTCGTTTCCACCCCAATTTTGTGAGGGTAGTTAGTCTCGCTTAACCCGGAAGCCAGGCGCACCAATGTGTCAGAGGAAATGCTGACGACCGACGTTAGCGTGCATGTGCCCGGTCGCCACAAGGAATCGCTAGAGCGCGATGGAATAAGGACATCCCAGCTGCGACACAGCCCGGGATCTAACCTGGATCTGTAGTGAAGACTCTAGCACTACGATGCAGTGCCTAACACTGCTGCGCCATTCAGAAGGCCCCAAACAAAGGCCTTTTTTCAGTTCAGCTAGCTGAGTTCGGCTAGGTGCCAGCCAAACGGAAGCATTTATTTATTTATTTATTTATTTATTTTACCTTTATTTAACCAGGTAGGCAAGTTGAGAACAAGTTCTCATTTACAATTGCGACCATGCTGACGCCTTAACAGTGAAGTGTTGGCCAGACACAGTGGTGGTCTCGCTATCTTTCTAGTCGTCCATGTGGTGGTCCTCTACTGTTCCAGACAGATGTTGAGCCCCCTCACCCCCCCTCAGTTGTTCTCCCTCATTCACGCTGCATCAGAGGCTGGTCAGCACAGCTCAAACTTCTATAATAAAACAGTCTCTTTTGGTGCAGGGTTTCTCTCTCACTCTCACTCTCACTCTCACTCTCACTCTCTCTCACACACACACACTTCTATAATAAAACAGTCTCTTTTGGTGCAGGGTTTTAGTCAGACAGTATGTGTTTGATTCCCGGCCAGTGTGGCGTAGCCTGCATGTTCAAAATTCTCAAAAACTATGTTTTATGCGTGAAGCTGCTTGCTTTACAGTTTAACTCCTCATGGTCGCAATGACTTTCTCTTTCTTGCAGACTTGCAACAAGCTCTAAATTGGTCAGTTAGTGAGGGCGATATTTAGAAATAGAAAGCCTGCTGATTGTGTTTGAGCTGATGTCTATGCCCCAGGTTAGAATAGGGTTCAGATGTAATGTCTGCTAGCGACGGAACACTGGAATGGAATGGGATGGGGAGAGGCCTGACAATGTGGTCCACCAGTAGAACTGTGCAGAGGCAAGACGCACGCACACACACACACTAAGGCAGGCAACTAAACAGAACCCTTATCTCCTCAGGGACACATGAATCAAACCCATCCACTCACTAGCACTTCCTGGAAACTCACCAGCTCACTGCATTCCTGCAGCTCTAGTATCATGGGAAACCAGTGACAGGACTAGACAATTCAACTGTTAGTCACTAGACGGCCATGGTAGAGAGGACGAAGAGAAGTCGCTAGAGAACTTTTCTTGATTTGCGGCAGCACCTCTACTGTAGTTGTTTGAGCACACATTTAATTTGTGATTTTTAAAGCGCTAGCCTCCGCTGTGCCTCGGTCCTTCCAGCTGTGTGATTGGTGGTAGTGCATGAGTGACAGCAGCTAGACATCTCTGTCTATAATCCTTAATCTCCTCGTGTGGCGAGATAACTAACTCAGTCTGACAGCCAAAGCCTCACAGACATCCCTACTGTCTTAAGGCCTTGAGGATATAGGACTTAGCTTAGAGAGAGACACTGACTGTTGACACGTAGCTCAGCTGTACAACAGGGACCTGTAGTGCTCCATCCATGGACAGAAGCTCTCTAGAATGTCTGTACAAATCTCTGGCGAATCATCATACATACAGAGGTTGGCTCTAATGGGCACATTGTAGACATGTACTATTTCAGTGATAATTTGACGTGTAGTAGCATTATAAATCAATGAAAGACTAGAGGAATGTACAGTCACTCAGTAACCAAGCAGACGAAGTGAGAGAATGTATGTGGAGTGCTGTAATGCTTGGAACATTAAAAATCTAATCACATACACATATTTAGCAGATGTTATTGCGAGTGTAGCGAAACACGGTCAAAGTATTCCCCCTTTCTCTGAGCCAGTGACTGTCTGGGTCTGTGTGTTGCGTAAGAGGCTGTTTCTATTAATAGCCACAGGAGTGACCTGCAACTAATATGTGGTGAATATGGGTGAAGAACAGAATAGATGGGATCTCAAAGTACCTGGAGTCCCTTGGGACCAGACAAGCACATCCACTGTGTGTGTGCATGTGGTCTCTCAGACACGCTTCCGCAGCATATGACTGTAGCTTGCCATACAACAGAAGTAAATATAATGCGTCATGTCTGAGGAGACGATGACATTGCATGACATTGATGTAAACTGAATATAGCCTAAACTGTGGATCAGCAGTTGTAACAATAACAACGCTTCTCCCATGTTTTGGTAATAAGCTGAGGGAAGGGGCTGGAGAAATGTAACCTTTTGAACTAAGCTCATGAGGCATTTATAAGTCTTCATACATATAATTAATTTAAGTCTAAAAATGGACGTAGCAACTGCTGATTGCCACATTAAGCCACCGACAGTAGATATTGAAACTGCAGCACACGTGTGGCCTCGTTGCCCTGCATGGCTATCAATGTGTGTACAGTAGGCCCCATGAGAAGAGAAGCGAATAGAGTGCATGTGTACGTTCCCTATCATAGCTCGGCCCTAGTGGTTTGTGCTCATTAACCCTCTGCTGTGAAGGGTAAACGAGGGAGTAATGAGAGAGATGGAGAGAATGAGGTGAGAGTAGCCTGCTAAATTAGCAATGTTTTAATAAGAACAGCTACTGTAGGGCTTCTGACCCTGAAACAGAAAGGGTTCCTTCCTTATAGCCTCACGGGATTAGCCTAGCTAGCAGTTAGCTTAGTTTAGCTGGCAGGACCCTCATACTCCCCTAGCCAATACAGACCTTTCTCCTCACTCACATCATATCAGCCAGGAACTAATAAAACAGATGTACTCTATTGCTAATATGATTTATACCTCTACTGAGTAATCTAGTTAATCATGGAGTGATAAGAGCAGGGCAGGTTCCTTGTATTCAAGTTATTAACATTGTGATGGGGCTCCCGAGTGGCACAGCGGTCTAAGGCAGTGCATCTCAGTGCTAGAGGCATGGTTTGAATCCAGGCTGTATCACAGCCGGCCGTGATTGGGATTCCCATAGGGCGGCGCACCTCCGGGTTAGGGCGTCATTGTAAATAAGAATTTGTTCAACTTGCCTAGTTAAATAAAGGTAATTAAAAATAATAAACAGGTCATGTTGACTGGTGATTGTCTATATAGGGCCTATGCTGTCTACAGCCTGTGATGATGAATAGGCTAATGTACAGTAGAGGCTGATGAGGTAGTGGTCCCATTGTTTAAAGGCCAACCAGGTCCCCTGGTTTCTATACAGTTGTAATCCGCGACCTTTATAGCCTCATTATCTTGGCTACTCCCTAAACATGTCTGGTGAATTGACCATTCAAGTTTCTCTGCATGTGACATTTTAGCCACGTGTTTTTTTCCCCACACACTCAAATCATACCACCAACAAAGCTTTAAAGTTAGACTCAGCCATATGACATCATCATAGACTGCGAGGTCCGGATTTTATTTAGGTGGTGGGCGTGGCAGGGAGAGTGGTTGGCACGGCTGAATTTTAGAGAGAATTTGAGGCCCCCCATCTTGGCGGTGTAGACATGTTTGCATTTCAAACACTTAGGCGGCTCGCCCAAGACTTTTATATGCAGGAAAAAATACAAATACAATCTAATCATTGGTGCATACCTGAACCATGACAGTAGTGTCACAAAGGGCTCTGATTTCCTTTAAAAGTACAGTAGGCATGGATATATGAATAGGGAACAGACCATGAAATGGTGTTAGTGGGGTGTGTATATCTTATGTAACTGAGGGTGTAATTAGTATGATAGTGTGAAATTGGTCCTGATTTTATTTTATTGCAGGCAGTCAGTCAGAGAATTAGGCTACACCCCCATGAAAGGCTACTACTAATACAGTACAACCACACACAGGGTTAATAATTTCATATATTACATTTGTAAAGTGCTTTTCATTATACAGAATAATCTCAAAGTGCATATAAAAAATTAAAAACTATACATGGTAACTGACATAAAGAACACCACTGACACTACAAGAGACGAGGACACCAAGGAGCACAGCGATCAATTGAAAGCCTTCCTAAAGAACAAGTTCTTCAGGCCCTTTTTTAAGGAGCCCCGAGTCTGTGGTGCCTTCAGGTAGGGCTGGGCGATATGGCCTAAAAACATAGTTTTTTTTTTCAGATTTATGGGGCGATTCGAGATCTCGATTTTTCAAACAGTCAGCAATAATCCTAATAAATTCAGGGCTTGTGAAGTTATACCTAAGTTAAACGTAAGCCTTCCACAACCATAAGACCCAGAGGGGTTGGGTTAAAATGCGGAAGACTAGGTATCCCCCTTTCCTTTCCCTGTTCACTAGACAATTATTTAATCAAAATAGTTTAACCTGCTTTTTTGCAATCACTAATTTGGGTTTCAAGTGTATTCATGAAAATGCCCTTTTTTGTTACAAATGTAACCATTTAGTGGTTAAGAGCGTTGGTTCAATAAACAAAATAGCTGGTTCGAATCCCTGAGCCAACTAGGTAAAAAAAAAGCTGTTGATGTGCCTTGAGCAAGGCACTTAACCCTAATTGCTCCTGTAAGTCTCTCTGGATATGAGCATCTGCTAAATAACAAATACAAAATAAAAACATTATGCACATTCAGTAATAATGACTCATTTCTTGTGACAGGCATTTGGCTATAGAAAATGAACACCGGTCTAATATAAACATTCTCTCAAGTATAAGCCCACATGCTAGTGAGTAGCCTGCTAATCTGTATATGTCAAGTTTAGCCAACTTGGATATTTTTGTTACTAGCTAACAAGGCAGAACAGTTGTTGTTATGAACGCACCATGCTGTCTGTCTCCAATTGTTTGAACAGCATGTTAGCCTGTCCACTTTGTTCAGATGTTGGAATAAAGTGTCCTTCCTTATTTATCAGAATGAGAACGAGTTGCCAATTCCTTATTTTGTGTTTTTATGCTTATTGCGCGTTTATAAAACACAGACTAGACAGCTAGTATAACAGTCTTTGGCTAAAATGCTGCTAGCGGTACTTGGTACCACAATGCCGTGCACAACAAACTGAGCTTTCATTTTCCAGACTCAGTGTTCATTGATACTTTCATTTTAGTAGTGTCAGTAGAAAGTTCAACTTCTCTATTACAGTAAAATAATGTCTCCATGTGTTTCTGTGTCCATATGACCCATTCTGTTGGACCAAACCTCAAATGCAAATAGCGAGTTGAAACCGCATGTCAGAGAGGAAGACGTGATCTCTCATCTTTGTTGTTAGTGGCATGTGTAAACCAGAGAAAGAGGCGACACTTGAGGTTTCACTCTGGCAAAAATCTGGCAAATAAGCCCAATGGGTTTATTTTGGACCTAAGCTTGTCTCCTGACTTCCTGCCTTTGGGAGAAAGACTCCCATTGTTCAGGCGGAGACATGTGCATCTCGTCATTATATATAGATCTCTGGTGTAAATGGGAAGGTGCACAGACGGCGCGAAGGAGACAAGACCAAAAAGAAGACAAGTGAACATAAAACGCTTTTAAAAAAACAACTTAATTGTTCCGATGCAGGCATTTGGAATATTGCGCAAAAGCATTCATTTGAATTAATTCGATCTATCGCCCAGCCCTATCTTCAGGTGGTCCGGGAGAGCATTCTAGATGCTGGGGGTGGTTTAAGCTGTAAGAACATTTTTGCCAAGCAGCCCAGCTTGTTTCAGGGGGCGTGGAGAAGCAGTGCCTGACTTGAGGCTGCAGGTGGGCTTATGGGGTTTAGGGAGACCGATAATTGAATTCTACACTAAACGCAGTGATGCGTGTTTCTCTTCACATGATGGTGACTGAAATGAGTCTAACAGGCTGAATTGTTAACCACTACAAGGCCTGGGTTGTCTGTCTTCTTTGAGATGTTATGGTTTGGGGGTGCAGAAGACCGATTGAACAGGATTTACCCTATTGGATTTACCCCAGTGGTGGAAATACTGCTAACTAGCCTAACTGTGCATTTGGCATCTTTTCATGTGCCTGATTTGTACACAATTGACCTGTGAAATGTGCTGGATCTCTGTGCTTAATGTCCACTAGCCTTGACTGGTGTCATCCAGGTTTAGAGCAGTATATCTCTGTTAGTGCTACTAGGAGAAATGACATACCAGGTACACTTACTAAATCTGTCCCTTATAGTCAAACAAACATCAAATCAGTCACTAAGCAGTAAGCACCAACTGCTATTGTAGGCCTATGTACTGTGGCTGTACCATAGAAATGTCTAGCCTACAAGCTCTGTTTGAGTATAGACTGGTTGTACTTGTTAAATCTACCATACATGTAACAACATGTTATCTTGACTTAAGTACCAGTGATCTGTCAGCAGGTACACCAGCCAGCTGTCTGTCAGTCAGGGCGGTGTGTCTGTCAGTCAGAGAACGATCTGTCTGTCAGTCAGAGAACGGTGTGTCTGTCTGTCAGAGAACGGTGTGTCTGTCTGTCAGAGAACGGTGTGTCTGTCTGTCAGAGAACGGTGTGTCTGTCTGTCAGAGAACGGTGTGTCTGTCTGTCAGAGAACGGTGTGTCTGTCTGTCAGAGAACGGTGTGTCTGTCTGTCAGAGAACGGTGTGTCTGTCTGTCAGAGAACGGTGTGTCTGTCTGTCAGAGAACGGTCTGTCTGTCAGAGAACGGTGTGTCTGTCTGTCAGAACGGTGTGTCTGTCTGTCAGAACGGTGTGTCTGTCTGTCAGAACGGTGTGTCTGTCTGTCAGAACGGTGTGTCTGTCTGTCAGAACGGTGTGTCTGTCTGTCAGAACGGTGTGTCTGTCTGTCAGAACGGTGTGTCTGTCTGTCAGAACGGTGTGTCTGTCTGTCAGAGAACGGTGTGTCTGTCTGTCAGAGAACGGTGTGTCTGTCTGTCAGAGAACGGTGTGTCTGTCTGTCAGAGAACGAACGGTCTGTCTGTCAGAGAACGAACGGTCTGTCTGTCAGAGAACGAACGGTCTGTCTGTCAGAGAACGAACGGTCTGTGTGTCTGTCAGAGAACGAACGGTCTGTGTGTCTGTCAGAGAACGAACGGTCTGTGTGTCTGTCAGAGAACGAACGGTCTGTGTGTCTGTCAGAGAACGAACGGTCTGTGTGTCTGTCAGAGAACGAACGGTCTGTGTGTCTGTCAGAGAACGAACGGTCTGTGTGTCTGTCAGAGAACGAACGGTCTGTGTGTCTGTCAGAGAACGAACGGTCTGTGTGTCTGTCAGAGAACGAACGGTCTGTGTGTCTGTCAGAGAACGAACGGTCTGTGTGTCTGTCAGAGAACGAACGGTCTGTGTGTCTGAGATCGGTCTGTCTGAGATCTGTCTGTCTGTCTGAGAACGGTGTTATGAGAAATTAGGCTCTCTGTGCGGAGTTCCTCTCCCACTTCCTGTCCACTGGGGCCACGGAGCATGCTCACTCTGCTCCGTGGCGGAAACCCCAGACTCCGTCACCAAGGCAACGAAGAACAGGAAGTGGAACTGTGAAAGTTGGCCAGGCTGAGATAGAGAGAGTGAGAGAGAGCGTGCTGCAGAGAGATAAGAGCCATCATCAAAGGAGAAGGAGATTAAACACAACATAAACATGAGAGTTCCACTCTGCACCACTCAGCTTCACTCCGAGGTGATAAGAACAGGCCAAGGAACACAGTGACTATGCATCCCAAATGGCACCCTATTTCCTTTATAGTGCACTACTCTTGGACCCTGGTTTAAAGTGTACTATAAAGGGAATAGGGTGCCATTTGGAACACATCCTGTTGGGGTATTCAAAACCTGGAGGTCCAGGAAATGCTGTTCTATGTGGTTCTCTTCATTCTGGGTTAAATCCTGCCTGCCTGACTGAACATATGAATGCACCATGATATAATTAGACAGAGAGACTAGTAATCCTGCTTCCTTCAGGGGAGATGTTTGTATTCTGTCACCGTCAACCCCCAGAATACATTGCTGCTGCTGCCTGCCTCTGTGCTGTCCTCCTGAAGGTTGGCCCTGTGTGTGTGAGGGGGGGGACTGACTGAATGACTGACTACTTTCACAGAGGTCATGTCTCTCATCTCCCCTCTGATGACAAGGGAGAGCATCACCTGCTTTGCATGTGTATTTGATCAGTTACAGGAATGAGAATGGAAGTGTAGGGGCATTGTCGTCTTTCCTGCCTTTGTAATGTGTGTGAAATAGTTTTTTTTATGTGGGGACGTCTTCTTCTGATGTACACAGGATGCTGACAGTCTCTGAGTGACGTTGTTACCTGGCACCCCACATCACTGACAGTCTCTCTCTCTCTCCTTAACATCTATCAAGTTCCTGCCCCCTCCTGAAGTCCACTAGCTTCCTTACCTTGTCTCCTTTCCTCCTGGGCCAAGCTGCAGTCTCTCTCTCTCTTGCATGCTCTCTTCCCGGATGTTATCACACCTCATTTGGTCTAGAGGTGGAGGAGAGTCCTGCTGAGACCATGTTCTACACCATCTGTTGTTTGGATCCTTCAGCATTAGGAGAGAGATGCAGGCATCAATCCCACATGACAGGGGCATATTGGCCCGCCACCTATTAAAACAGGATGATATGATAAAATGATACCGATACTTTTTGTCTATATTGGATTACAACATAAACACTTAGCTATTGCACATTTTTTTAAATCAAGCCCTCACAGAAAGGGCAGACTATAATATCGACTCTGGGCAATTCCACGGCAACAAACGGGCTCTAACCAGAATAGAAAGAGGAGTGGGAGGCCCCAGTGCACAACTGAGCAAGAGGACAAGTACATTAATGTCTAGTTTGAGAAACAGACGCCTCACAAGTCCTCTACTGGCAGCTTCCTTTTATAGTACCCGCAAAACACCAGTCTCAACGTCAACAGTGAGGAGGTGACTCCAGGATAATGTCCAGTGTCTGTTCTTTTGCCCATCTTAATCATTTATTTTTATTTGCCAGTCTGAGAGGGCTTTTTCTTTGCTACTCTGCCTCGAAGGCCAGTATCCTGGAGTTGCCTCTTCACTCCATTGCTCCAGATACTCAACTAGTCTAAAGAAGGCCAGTTTTATTGCTTCTTTAGTCAGAACAACAGTTTTCAGCTGTGCAAACATAGTTGAAAAGGGTTTTCTAATGATCAATTAGCCATTTAAAATGATAAACTTGGATTATCTAACACAACGTGCCATTGGAACACAGGAGTGATGGTGGCTGATAATGGGCCTCGGTACATCTATGTAGATATTCCATAAAAAAATCAGCTATTCTAGCTATAATAGTCATTTACAACATTAACAATGTCTACACTGTATTTCTAATCAATATGATGTTATTTTAGTGGACAAAAAATGTGATTTTCTTTTAAAATCAATGACATTTCTGTGTGTGTGTGCGCGTGAGAGATACACATACAGATAATTCTTTATTTCAGCTTTTATTTATTTATTCACATTCCCAGTGGATCAGAAGTTTACATACACTCAATTAGTATTTGGTAGCATTGCCTTTAAATTGTTTAACTTGGGTCAAATGTTTCGGGTAGCCTTCCACAAGCTTCCCACAATAAGTTGGGTATATTTTGGCCCATTCCTCCTGACAGAGCTGGTGTAACTGAGTCAGGCTTGTAGGCCTCTTTGCTCGCACACGCTTTTTCAGTAATGCCCACAAATTTTCCATGGGATTGAGGTCAGGGCTTTGTGATGGCCACTCCAATACCTTGACTTTGTTGTTCTTAAGCCATTTTGCCACAACTTCGGAAGTATACTTGTGGTCATTGTCCATTTGGAAGACCCATTTGCGACCAAGCTTTAACTTCCTGACGGATGTCTTGAGATGTTTCTTCAATATATCCACGTAATTTTCCTTCTCGTGATGCCATTTATTTTGTGAAGTGCACCAGTCCATCCTGCAGCAAAGCACTCCACAACATGATGCTGCCACCCACATTCTTCACGGTTGGGATGGTGTTCTTCGGCTTGCAAGCCTCCCCCTTTTTCCTCCAAACATAACGATGGCTATTATGGCCAAACAGTTACATTTTTGTTTCATCAGACTAGAGGACATTTCTCCAAAAAGTGCGATCTTTGTCCCATGTGCAGTTGCATACTGTAGTCTAGAGGTAGACCGATTATGATTTTTCAATGCCGGTACCGATTCTTGGAGGACCAAAAAAAAGCCAATACCGATTAATCGGCTGATTTAAAAAAAAATATATATATATATTTATTTATTTATTTATTTATTTGTAATAATGACAATTACAACAATACTGAATGAACACTTATTTTAACTTAATATAATACATCAATAAAATCAATTTAGCCTCAAATAAATAATGAAACATGTTCAATTTGGTTTAAATAATGCAAAAACAACGTGTTGGAGAAGAAAGTAAAAGTGCAATATGTGCCATGTAAGCTAACATTTAAGTTCCTTGCTCAGAACATGAGAACATATGAAAGCTGGTGGTTCCTTTTAACATGAGTCTTCAATATTCCCAGGTAAGAAGTTTTAGGTTGTAGTTATTATAGGAATTATAGGACTATTTCTCTCTATACCATTTGTATTTCATGAACCTTTGACTATTGGATGTTCTTATAGGCACTTTAGTATTGCCAGTGTAACAGTATAGCTTCCGTCCCTCTCCTCGCTCGAACCAGGAACACATCGACAACAGCCACCCTCAAAGCAGCGTTACCCATGCAGAGCAAGGGGAACAACCACAAAGTCTCAGAGCGAGTGACGTTTGAAACGCTATTAGCACGCACCCCCCCAACTAGCTAGCCATTTCACATTGGTTACACCAACACACCACGCACTATAGTATTGTCAGCCTAATCTCTGGAGTTGATAGGCTGGAAGTCATAAACAGCGCAATGCTTGACGCACAACGAAGAGCTGCTGGCAAAACTCACGAAAGTGCTGTTTGAATGAATGCTTACGAGCCTGCTGCTGCCTACCACCGCTCAGTCAGACTGTTCTATCAAATCATAGACTTAGTTATAACATAATAACACACAGAAGCCTTAGGTCATTAATATGGTAGAACCCGGAAACTATCATCTCGAAAACAAGACATTTATTATTTCAGTGAAATACGGAACCATTACGTATTTTATCTAACGGGTGGCATCCATTAGTCTAAATATTCCTGTTACATTGTACAACCTTCAATGTTATGTCATAATTACGTACAATTCTGGCAAATTAGGCGGCCCAAACTGTTGCATAAACACTGACTCTGTGTGCAATGAACGCAAGAGAAGTGACACAATTTCACCTGGTTAATATTGCCTGCTAACCTGGATTTATTTTAGCTAAATATACAGGTTTAAAAAATATATACTTCTGTGTATTGATTTTAAGAAAGGTAATGATGTTCATGGTTAGGTACACATTGGAGCAATGATATGCACCGCATCGATTATATGCAACGCAGGACACACTAGATAAACTAGTAATATCATCAACCATGTGTAGTTAACTAGTGATTATGATGGATAGTTTTTTATAAGTTAAGTTTAATGCTAGCTAGCAACTTACCTTGGCTTACTGCATTCGCGTAACAGGCAGTCTCCTCGTGGAGTGCAATGAGAGGCAGGTGGTTAGAGCGTTGGACTAGTTAACTGTAAGGTTGCAAGATTGAATCCCCCGAGCTGACAAGGTGAAAATCTGTCGGTCTGCCCCTGAACGAGGCAGTTAACCCACCTTTCCTAGGCCGTCATTGAAAATAAGAATGTGTTCTTAACTTGAACTTGAACTTAACTTGCCTAGTTAAATAATAATTAAATAAAGCTGTGTAAAAATATAAAAAATTGTCCAAATTGGTGTCCAAAATACCGATTTCCGATTGTTATGAAGACTTGAAATCGGCCCTAATTAATCGATCAACCTCTACCTTAGCCTGGCTTTTTTATGGCGGTTTTGGAGCAGTGGCTTCTTCCTTGCTGAGCGGCCTTTCAGGTTATGTCAATATAGGACTCGATTAACTGTGGATACAGATACTTTTGTACCTGTTTCCTCCAGCATCTCTACAGGGTCCTTTGCTGTTGTTCTTGGATTGATTTGCACTTTTCGCACCAAAGTACGTTCATCTCTGGGAGACAGAACGCATCTCCTTCCTGAGCGGTATGACGGCTGCGTGGTCCCATGGTGTTTATACTTGCATACTATTGTTCGTACAGATGAACGTGGTACCTTCAGGCTATTGGAAATTTCTGCCAAGGACAAAAAAAGAATTCTGAGGTCTTTGATTTCTTTTGATTTTCCCATGATGTCAAGCAAAGAGGCAGTGAGTTTGAAGGTCGGCCTTGAAATACATCCACAGGTACACCTCCAATTGACTCAAATGATGTAAATTAGCCTATCAGAAGCTTCTAAAGCCATGACATCATTTTTTTTATTTTTTATCCAAGCTGTTTAAAGGCAGTCAAGTCAGTGTATGTAAACTTCTGACCCACTGGAATTTTGATTAAGTGAAATAATGAGTCTGTTGCAGTGCTGTCAACACTAGCTGCAGTAACCAATGGGGAGGGGGTCACACTCGAACATTCAGAGGGGGTATATTATTGTGGTACAAAATCAGAAGTCTGACTGCATGGAGATGCTTGGGAATATGGTCAATACGGGGGACCGTGTTGTGGGTGTTTTCATGAGAGGTGTACATTTGACCTCCATCTAGGATGTGACAATGGTTAATAAAATTCTCCATTCCTGCCCATTTTTTTTTTTTGCACAGTCTTGCAGGCCTTCTCATACAGCTGCAACTGTATATGCATTCGTAAATGAAGACCTTTCTTGAGTTGGGCTCTGGGATGGTGCAACTGTTGAGCATGTGAGCCTATGGTTGTGTGGGGGGAAAGGGTTGAGTGTGTATGATTGTGGGGGTGTATGTGCGTATCCCACAACTGTTGCGAAGGAGTAAAACACGTTAGAAACAAAATAGGATGATTCACAATTGTTTGCTAATATAATAATTACTTGCAAAAATGTAATTTTGGTAATGGTGAGACTGGTGAGAGGTAAAATCCTTTGCATAAATTGCCTACATTACTACAAATATTAATAGCTAATTATGGCAATTAAGAAACAGGATTTTAAAAATGTGTATATTCTTATTTTTTTTAAATATTTTTTTATTGCTATAGATAATACAAATCGAGTTGAGGGTGATGGAAAATGCATTTGGTGGTTGATCTACTTCTGATCTGTAAATGGCACTGTGTGCTCTTTTCGAAGGATGGATTCCAGTCTTTTCAGGGCTATGGGATACGGGAGGTCGGGGGTGGCCTGCCGGGCATTGGGATGACAACCCAACTCGGGATGAGGAGGGCTTTTAGCAGGTGGAATAGTGGGGACTAATTGGAGGTTTACTTAGTAACAATGGAAATATCATGGTACAGCTATATAGACACTCAATCATCATGTTACTTTTTAATGGTACGTTTATAAACATATATTTTGATAAATAGAATTGAAAGTTGTCTCATTATGGTAAGTGGTGAAATAAGTATTTTCTTATTATCATTAAAAAGTAACACAACTGTAATGGCTTAGCCGATAATAAGAAAATACGATCAGTATTTACCTGGCTAAAAGAGAAGGAATATAATATCTATTGTTTACAGGAAACTCATTCAACAGTTTTAGTTTAAAATTTTGTGGAAAAAGGACTGTGGGCGGAAATATATTTCTCCCAAAAGGAGTGATGGTTTTAATTAACAGTAATTTTGATCCAAATGTGCAAATTGTCCAAACAGATCATCAAGGTAGATATATTATTTTAAATATGTTATTGGACAATAAACAGATATGGCTTATTAACCTATACGGTCCAAATAATGACGATCCAAGCTTTGAAAATATATATAAGAATCTTTATTTATCAACTCTACAGGCAACACTAGACTATATTATTATTATTATTATTATTAGGGTGGGAGATTTTAATACGGTCTTAAATACCTCTATGGACCGCAAAGGAAATCACACTACAAACCCTCAGGCACCCTCAGGCACTTAAGGAAATCATGAATGTCATGGATATATTGGAATTAGTGGATATATGGAGACTTAAATACCCTGACCTAGTGAGATCTACATGACGGAGGCTTAATCAAGCTAGTCATCTTGACTACTTTCTTATGCCATTCTCTCTGGCACCAAAAGTTTAAAAAGTGTTGATAGGGGACAGAATGTGGTCAGATCATCACATAATTGCCATATATATTACTTCTACAGAATTTCCACGTGAGCTAGGATATTGGAAATTTAATCAAAGCCTACTAGATTAATTGTTTAGAACTAGGACAGAATAATTTATAACTGACTTTTTCAGACATAACATAGGTACAGCAGATCCCTTTACTGTATGGGACACTTTTAAATGTGCCTTTAGAGGCCATGCAATTCAGTATTCATATATAAAACAAAAGAAATTTAAATCAAAAGAAATATAGAAATGTCTGCTCTACCCAAAATTACAACCAACTAATTGCAGCATTACCACAAAAATGGAAGAGGCAAGTAGAAGTGGGGAAAAGTATGGTACTTGTATGTCGGCCCTGTATTAAAGAACATAAATGGTTAAAAAAAAGTGAAACTTTTTTCCAATTTCATTTAAGGACCCAAAAACAGCTGTGCCATATAAATTGCAAAATTGTTGGGAAGAGATTTACGATGTACCCATTCCATGGCCCGTGGTTTATGAATTGATACGCAAAACAACGCCGGATTCAAAACGTCTAATATTTAAATTTAAATTACTATACAAAATTCTTACAACCAATAGAATGTTATATACACTGGGGCAAAAAAGTATTTAGTCAGCCACCAATTGTGCAAGTTCTCCCACTTTGGAGGGAGTTTAAAGTCCGTATTGCTCAGCAACAGCCCCAGAGGAGATCTGCATGGAGGAATGGGCCAAAATACCAGCAACAGTGTGTGAACCTTGTGAAGACTTACAGAAAACGTTTGACCTCTGTCATTGCCAACAAAGGGTATATAACAAAGTATTGAGAAACTTTTGTTATTGACCAAATACTTATTTTCCACCATAATTTGCAATTAAATTCATTAAAAATCCTACAATGTGATTTTCTGGATTTTTTTTCTTTCTCATTTTGTCTGACATAGTTGAAGTGTACCTATGATGAAAATTACAGGCCTCTCATCTTTTTAAGTGGGAGAACTTGCACAATTGGTGGCTGACTAAATACTTTTTTGCCCCACTGTATATGGGGGATACAATCTTCCCAGCTCTGCAGATTTTGCTGTGAGGAGGCAGAGTCATTAGATCATTTATTTTTGTATTGTCCATTTGTAGCTCGTTTTTGGTCACAGGTCCAGGAATGGCTGAAGAATTGCAACATTTGTCTAGAACTAACACTGCAGATAGCAATACTGGTTGTTTTTAAAAAGCCATAGTCAATCAATCAATAGAATAATTATTTTAGCAAAAATGTTTATTTTTAATTTACACTCTGTAGAAGCTATGAGAATAGAAAGGTTCAGTACTTTTGGTAAGCATCACAGCACAGTTGAAAAATATATGGCAAATAGAAATCCAATATGGATGGTGTTGAGAGATAGATGGGAGGGGTTGAATGGAGCTGAAGGGTGGGACTGGATGGTGTTACGAGATAAGATGGGAGGGGTTGAATGGAGCTGAAGGGTGGGACTGGATGGTGTTGCGAGATAGATGGGAGGGGTTGAATGGAGCTGAAGGGTGGGACTGGATGGTGTTGAGAGATAGATGGGAGGGGTTGAATGGAGCTGAAGGGTGGGACTGGATGGTATTGAGAGATAAATGGGAGGGGTTGAATGGAGCTGAAGGGTGGGACTGGATGGTGTTGAGAGATAGATGGGAGGGGTTGAATGGAGCTGAAGGGTGGGACTAATAAGATAACTAATGTAAAACATACGGGGTCTATAAAATGTATATAGGTTCAGAAATTGAAATAGCACAGTTACAAATAGAAATCAAACTGGATGGACATCAGAAATAAAGGAAGGACTAAAAACAAACAAAATATAACTATTGTAAAATAGATTGTAAAATGTGTGTAATATGTAGAAACTGAAGGTAGAAGCCTAAGTGTTATTGTTTATTAGTTTACTCCAATTGGGGGAAGGGTGGAAGGGTTTGTGGGGAATAATAAATATATATTATTTTTTTAAAGTATGTGTATATGGATACATATTTACCCCCCAAAATATATGGGGGATTGGAAATTATGCAGACAATTACATTGATGGAAGCAACAATCTTTCCGCAATATTAATATTGTTGGAAAAATTACTTGTGTCCTTATCAAAGTAGATGTCCTAACCGACTTGCCAAAACTATAGTTTGTTAACAAGAAATTTGTGGAGGGGTTGAAAAACTAGTTTTAATGACTCCAACCTAAGTGTATGTAAATGTCTGACTTGAACTATGTATGTATGTATGTGTGCATTGCACAAGTAGCTATATTATCACTTTGTATTTTATGTACATACATACATACAGACAGACAACCATGCACACATTTAAAACAATACTCTACTTATCCTTTTATCTATAGAATGTATTGCACAAGTAGCTATATATGTTTTTATCACTTTGTATTTTATGTACGTACGTACGGTGAGGGAAAAAAGTATTTGATCCCCTGCTGATTGTGTACATTTGCCCACTGACAAAGAAATTATCAGTCTAATCTTAATGGTAGGTTTATTTGAACAGTGAAAGACAGAATAACAACAAAAAAGTCCAGAAAAACGCATGTCAAAAATGTTTACAATTTATTTGCATTTTAATGAGGGAAATAAGTATTTGACCCCCTCTCAATCAGAAAGATTTCTGGCTCCCAGGTGTCTTTTTATACAGGTAACGAGCTGAGATTAGGAGCACACTCTTAAAGGGAGTGCTCCTAATCTCAGTTTGTTACCTGTATTAAAGACACCAGTCCACAGAAGCAATCAATCAGATTCCAAACTCTCCACCATGGCAAAGACCAAAGAGCTCTCCAAGGATGTCAGGGACAAGATTGTATACCTACACAAGGCTGGAATGGGCTACAAGACCATCACCAAGCAGCTTGGTGAGAAGGTGACAACAGTTGGTGCGATTATTCGCAAATGGAAGAATCACAAAAGAACTGTCAATCTCCCTTGGCCTGGGGCTCCATGCAAGATCTCACCTCGTGGAGTTGCAATGATCATGAGAACGGTGAGGAATCAGCCCAGAACTACATGGGAGGATCTTGTCAATGATCTCAAGGCAGCCGGGACCATAATCACCAAGAAAATAATGGGTAACACTACGCCGTGAAGGTCTAAAATCCTGCAGCGCCCGCAAGGTCCCCCTGCTCAAGAAAGCACATATACATGCCCGTCTGAAGTTTGCTAATGAACATCTGATTGAGTCAGAGGATAACTGGGTGAAAGTGTTGTGGTCAGATGAGACCAAAATGGAGCTCTTTGGCATCAACTCAACTCGCTGTGTTTGGAGGAGGAGGAATGCTGCCTATGACCCCAAGAACACCATCCCCACCTTCAAACATAGAGGTGGAAACGTTATGCTTTGGGGGTGTTTTTCTGCTAAGGGGACAGGACAACTTCACCGCATCAAAGGGACGATGGACGGGGCCATGTACCATCAAATCTTGGGTGAGAACCTCCTTCCCTCAGCCAGGGCATTGAAAATGGGTCGTGGATGGGTATTCCAGCATGACATTGACCCAAAACACACGGCCAAGGCAACAAAGAAGTGGCTCAAGAAGAAGCACATTAAGGTCCTTGAGTGGCCTAGCCAGTCTCCAGACCTTAATCCCAGAAAATATGTGGAGGGAGCTGAAGGTTTGAGTTGCCAAATGTCAGCCTCTAAACCTGAATGACTTGGAGAAGATCTGCAAAGAGGAGTGGGACAAAATCCCTCCTGAGATGTGTGCAAACCTGGTGGCCAACTGCAAGAAACGTCTGACCTCTGTGATTGCCAACAAGAGTTTTGACACTAAGTACTAAGTCATGTTTTGCAGAGGGGTCAAATACTTATGTCCCTCATTAAAATGCAAATCAATTTAGAACATTTTAGATGTTGTTGTTGTTATTCTGTCTCTCACTGTTCAAATAAACCTACCATTAAAGTTATAGACTGATCCCTTCTTTGTCAGTGGGCAAATGGACAAAATCAGCAGGGGATCAAATACTTTCCCCCCTCATTGTATGTATACATGTATGTATGTATGCATGTATGCATGCAGGCATGCATGCTGTACCAGTCAAAAGTTTGGACACCTACTCATTTGAGTTTTTTTTTTTTTTGTTGCTATTTTCTAAATTGTAGAATAATAGTGAAGACATCAAAACTATAAAATAACACATATGGAATCATGTAGTAACCAAAAAGTGTTAAACAAATATATTTTAGATTCTTCAAAGTAACCACCATTTGCCTTTGACAGCTTTGCAATTGGGTTTTCGGGTGATTGTGGAGGCCAGGTCATCTGATGCAGCACTCATCACTCTCCTTCTTGGTCAATTAGCCTTTACGCAGCCTCGAGGTTGGTGTTTTGGGTCATTGTCCTGTTAAAAAACAATAATTCCACTAAGCGCAAATTAGATGGAAAGGCGTGCGCCCCGTGGAGGATTCGAACTTGCACCGCAAGTGGCAATAGATGTCAGGAGCTTGGCCCCATACAGCTGTGATCTAACCGTCCAGAGCCGTCGACTCTTGCAATGCACAATTATATTATCAGAGTGTGCCATTGGACTTCTGGTAGGTATGTTTTAGTGATAAAGAGAAGATCGTTGCCGACAGAGATGGCCGCTTCGCGTTCCTAGGAAACTATGCAGTAATTATATTTTTTACGTGTTATTTCTTACATTGGTACCCAAGGTAATCTTTAGGTTTCACTACATACAGTCGGGAGGAACTACTGAAATATAAGAGCAACGTCAACTCGCCATCATTACGACCAGGAATATGACTTTCCCGAAGCGGATCCTGTGTTCTGCCTTCCACCCAGGACAATGGATCGGATCCCACCCGGCGACCCAAAACAACGACGTAAAAGAGCGGTCTTCTGGTCAGGCTCCGGAGACGGGCACATCGCGCACCACTCCCTAGCATACTACTCGCCAATGTCCAGTCTCTTGACAATAAGGTTGATGAAATCCGAGTTTTGGAATTGTTTGGTTAGATTACTCGTTGGTTAATACTGCATTGTCGGATCTAGAAGCAGATGCATTTCGCTACACTCGCATTAACATCTGCTAACCATGTGTATGTGACAATTAAAATTTGATTTGATTTGAACTACATTTACCTTCCCCCAAAATGTATATTTATGAACAGTTCCCTGATCCCCAACTTCTCACCTGAAGGCATTTTTTTTTTAACATTTGAAGGGGTTGGGCAAAGAGTTGAGGTTGAGAGTTACTCTGACTTTTCCTGCTAGATGTTTTTTCTAAGACCCCTTTTCCATCTGTTCGACCAGAAATCAAATGTTTTGGGTGGAAATATGTATAATGCCTTAATGTCTCAAATATAGACTCTTAGCTTTCATTTGACACCCAATTTGACATTATCCTATGACCTTCACTTGTTTTGTGCTCATGGGTCCTTTCACATGGAAATGACTCTCATTGGGTAATTGTAAAACCATTGTCTCATTGGCCCTGGCCTCATGATGTTTGTAACAGACCTATAAGTCTAGAGTGGCTGCTATAGTAAGTAGTTCATGAAGTAGTTAATAAAACCATAGACTGTGGACCTGAACAGCCTCTCAGCATGACACACGCACATAGTGACACACAGAGCTGGAAACTGATTATGACAATCTGTCTCCAGCCCCATCCCTCAATCTGTGTGAGTCACAGGCACTGATGCCTGCAGGCAGTTTTAAAGATCCCTGCTGTCTTAAGGCTAGCTTGACTACAACCCTGTCCCTGCCCGCCGCCGCCTCCCCACACACTGTCTCGTGTTGGATTCAAAAACCTTGTTTCACATTTCAGGAAATACAGAATGTCTAGTCAATGTTGTTGTTTAGGTGTTTTAGTACTGTGCTGAAACAAAAGCCTGCACAACCAGGAATGATGGTCACTGAGCTAAAGACACAGATGAAGGGGATGTGAGGAGTATGGAGGTCAGAGGTGCTGTATGCTCATCTTGAATAAAAGGACAAGCTTCTGGATTTGACTAACATTAGTTCAATCTGATCGGATGTTTATATTTAGTCATTACTCTACAATAACACTATGCTTTCTCTCGCTCTCAGATCAATGAGTTGAGCCATGTTCAGATCCCTATCATGCTGATGCCTGATGACTTCAAGGCCTACTCTAAGATCAAGGTGGACAATCACCTCTTCAACAAGTAAGTGTACAGACGCACACAACACACACTAATCAAAATGCTCTGATGTTAAATGTCCATCTCAATAACAGCTTGTACTGTGTATGTGTGTAGGGAAAACATGCCGAGCCATTTCAAGTTTAAGGAGTACTGTCCTCTGGTGTTCCGCAACCTTAGAGAACGTTTTGGCATCGACGACCAGGATTTCCAGGTACACGCACGCAGAAGCAGACTGAACACCTCTCTCTGTCTTCTGAATCTTGCTATATTTCTTTCATGTTTATTGCCAAGTTTCTCTCTTTGTCAGTACCCTCGGAATACAGTTTTACACACAGAGTTAGTGTGTGCTCTGTGTTGGCATTAGGGAAGTCTGTGTGTTCTGGTCCTCTGAAGCTGTCTTTTTGTCTCATGTTTATATCACGGTGGAGGGAGAAAGAGTGGGTGAGGGTAGGAAGAACCACACATGGAGGGGGGAAGGGGTTACAGAGAGGAGTGGGGTAGGGAAGGGATGTGTCTCTGGGGTTGCTCTGGAGGGCATCAGATGTGTGCTGGGGGCAGGAGGGTGGCACACACCCAGGGGAAGGAGGGGTGTCTGTCCACACACACACTCGAGCGCACACACAGTGGCTGGGCTGGTGCAGGGTGTGAGCAATGGATAGAAGGGCCTTAGAGGCCTGCCTGACTTCAGCTGTCTCTGACAATCACACACTGTCTCTTTCTCTCCCACAATTTCTCGCTCACATTCTCTCTATAGATTCAAAAACTGTTTCAGATTTTTACAGAAATGCGTGATTCACTGTTCTCTCTCTGTTTGTAGAACTCCCTAACCCGTGCAGCTCCGTTAAACAGTGATTCCCAGGGTCGGAGTGGGGCTCGCTTCCACACCTCCTACGACAAACGCTACGTCATCAAAACAATCACCAGTGAGGATGTGGCTGAGATGCACAACATCCTCAAGAAGTACCACCAGGTACACACACACACACACACACACACACACACACACACACACACACACACACCTCAAGAAGTACCAAAGTACAATCCAACTCTCCTCCAATGCTTCTATTTCTCTAGTTCATAGTGGAGTGTCATGGCAACACGCTGCTGCCTCAGTTCCTGGGGATGTACCGCCTCACAGTGGACGGAGACGAGACCTACATGATCGTCACCAGGAATGTCTTCTCCCACCGCCTCTCTGTCTACAAAAAATATGACCTCAAGGTAGGTAGGTAGGTAGGGGTGGGAGGGAGGGGATAATTGGAGACTTTCATAAGGAAAAAGGAATGTCTGACATCTTTCTGTCTATCAGGGCTCCACTGTGGCCAGGGAGGCCAGCGACAAGGAGAAGGTACAGTAATTTACACACACACACAAATCAACCAGACATATACATGGTGTGTTTTAGTGTATTGATATAGATACTGATTACGGAGTTTGATTCTGATTCCTGGCCATTCCCTGTCCTAAAAAAGCCATATGGGGGGGAACCGAGGAAGGGAGGGACCGACGGCGGGACCGACGGTGCCGGGGGGGAACCAGGGGATGGGGGGAGGGACCGACGGAGGGGGGGATGGACGGAGGGAGGGGACTGAGGGAGGGATGGACTGAGAGAGGAACAGAGGGAGGAAGGAGGGACCGAGGGAGGGAGAGAGCTGTGTGTTAACACCTGGTCCATTAAACCAACAGCTTCTGTCCATTACCTACCGGCCCTTCCTTATGTCATCAACTACATGGCTCCACTTCTACTGAGCTGGTTTGCTTTGGTTTTTGGGGTGGGGCTGGAGGTAGTTCAAACTGTTCATCTTCTTCTGTTAAGACCCCTGCCCATTATACTCACCATACTCTTGCACGCTCCATGTGTCTTCAGTTTGCTGCTGCTACAGCAGTCCCATTGCTTCCCCTGCTTGCTGTCTGTGTGTGAGAGACAGAGATGTGTGTGCCAAATGCTTTGTTTGTCTTCTAGAGAGTGAATGTTTTTTTGTGTGTGTGCGTTTACATTCCTGGAATATTTGATCAGATGCTGTTTGTTGTATGCTTCAGTTTTCTGGTAATGAGAGCAGACTTTCTTTGAGAGTGAATGAGTGAATCAGCCCAGAGCTGTGTGGTCTAAATATATGGCTCTGATTCAGCCAATGGCAGTTGTACAAACAGAACACAGGCTTTGTGATTCTGCAACCTTCCCTGTTGGCAGGAATCTTCCCTGCAGTGTGGGAAAGTGCGATGTGGTGTGAACTGGCATGTGAGACTGAACTTTTCGGCATATTTTGTGTGAGTTTGTGTGCGTGTCTGAGTATCTAGATCATCATTTGAACCCGACAGGCCGGCTCTTTCCTCCTAAAACTGTAGAAGCTTGGCCGGGTGGAACACCAAAACCAGCGGGGCGTTGTAACTTCGGGGAACCCCTCAGTCTAAATATAGCCCTCTGAGGAAGAGAATAGGGACTTAAATGGAAGTACAGAAGCTGTTGATCACACACTGTACTACACAGTAAGCGCTCTTCTCTCAGCTTAATGTGTCACTATTACAGAATGCCAATAGTAATTTCTGACAGATCAGCGATAACGGACTAGCCAAGATGTGGAACGACTTGAATTGTTCAATTTACAACCACAACGGCTGCAGTACTACGACAAGTACCTACTGCTGCTGCTTTTACCACAGTCCCGGCATTCAGTTGTTCACTGTTTATTCCTAAAAGTTTGACATCCCACACACACACACACACATTGTATGCTCACAGAAATCCGTGAACAGGCATGCCATGACCACCCACCATCACTGTTCAATTACATGACTTGTGAATGAATTAAAGGCCTTCTCACATTGAGTAGGTGTGTGTGTGTGTGTGTGTGTGTGTGTGTGTGTGTGTGTGTGTGTGTTCAGGCATGACTACTTTGCACTATCATGTTTCATCTCTAATGGCAAACTGGCTTTAAATACAAATTTTCAAAATTTTCACGATAGGTTGATTCATTGGTTAGTTGGTAAAAAGTTGTGATAGGCACTGCTGTGTATTCATGAATACAAGAGGGGTGAATGGAGGTACAAGGTATTTGGTTTGTGTTGAGGTACATCGTAGTTAGTATGTGTTAGGTGGTGTAATGTGTGTAACAGCCGTATGGTGTGTAGTGTTTCACACACAAACAACAAGCACTCTTGACTGATTGCATGCCCCCCCTACCCATGCACGTTCTCTGCATGGTCCTACATCTCTAGGTTCGTCTCCAACACCTCCACCAACCACTCTGTTCTGCATGCTGTAGACTCGCTTGTCCTACTGTCCTCACATGGAACCTGGACTTCTATTTCACATCAACATATTCATACTTTACAGCCAGGGTGGGCAATGGGGCTGCAGTATGCATTGTGCGGGGTTTTGTTCCAGCCCAGCTCTTAACACACCTAATTCAAGTGATCTCGTCACAGTCAATGTTTAGTCCATGAATAGTGATGTGATTAGGAATCAATTGTGTTAGTGCTGGGCTGAAACAAAAGCCTGCACTCCCAGCTTCCCCCTGGGTCCAGAGATTTGTCATGGTACCTGTTTACCACTATAGATCTCTGCTATCTAACGTTGTTATTGTTTCCTCTCCCTGGGTTCCTCCTGCCAGCTGGTAGTGGTGTTATTAACACTGTTAGCTACCGGCTGGCCCTCCCTACAGGCGACATGGCTTTTACCTGACATAGTCTGTCTTAGCAGCAGTCTAAAAGAACACCTGAAATGCCACCCTAGCTGCTACAGAGCTTTCTTATGCGCACAAAACCGGAGGATATGCAGATTCTGTTTACACTTAGCAGATGCTTTATCCAAAGAGATTTTCAGTACAGTGAGAGCATACAATTTAGTATGTGTATGTGATCCCTGCGGGAATTGAACCTGTAACCTTGGCTTTTCTAGCAGCACTTGCCAGGCTGTACACTCTTTCAGAAGTTCTCTTTCCTTGCCGCGCTTTAAACTAATACAGTTTGTATATTTCTTAAACACTTGCCTTTCCTTAAAACTTCCTTCCTTCCTGTCCCCGGCTCTCTCCTCTCATCCTCCTACCTCCATCCCTCCCTCGCTCCCCTCTTCTAGCAGCCACGCCCTCCTGAGGATGCGCCACCGCGGCCCAAATCTAACGTTCAGCAAAGGCTGCAAACGCTGCGGATCGCCACGCGCTTTTACTGCGCCATGAAACACGTAAGAGACGTAAGGAACAAGGCCAGGCATGCTCAATCTATCTACCTATCAAATGATATTATAAAACCAAGTCCAGGCATGCTCAATTTATCAGATCAATCGTATCATTTTATTTTCATAGCTTTTTCAGATTCATGTAATGACGGATACAGGACATCTGCAATGAACTGACATGTAGAAAACAGGCAGATGGAACTGGCTTATTCTGGAACAGTTTTTCACACGGCTGTTTTTTCCCCCTTTCCTCTATGGCTATTGACTCTCAACCAATCACTTTCACTTCCTGTCAATCAGAAATACACACACACAGTGTAATGATGCTGTACCTCTGAGTGTGTGTCAGCGTCTGAAATGGCACCCTATTCCCTATATAGTGCACTGCTTTTGACCAGGGCCCATCAGTCCCCCTGGCTAAAAGTGTGCGCTATTTAGGGAAAACGGGTGCTATTTCAGACACAACCTGTGTGTAGCTGACACCGATTCCCATTCGGTGTTGACGGGCAGGCAGAGAGAGACACGTGACTGGTTAGAACAGCTGTTGTCTGAGCATGCCCAAAGCACAGCACCACTGGGCTGCAGCTGCTCACCACCAGGCCTGGCCTCTCCATTCCTCTCCTGTCCTTCCTGACCAATAATCACAATCCTGCAGTACTATCATCCACACCAAGCTGTTTCACTGACTGCTTTTGGTTTTATTGACCTTTTATTTACCTGGAGGTTTGACTGTATATTTGTTGATACTTCAGTTGGTGATCTGTTACAATTCTCCTGTTCTCTCTCGCCAAGCTGAGACAAATGCACTATCGAGCGACCTCACTCACATCCGATGTACCACAAACTTCCTGTAGCGCACTGGTAATGATGATAGAGCTCAGAGATCCTTCATGTCATTCTATGATGATGCCGTTCAAAAAAACTGCCTTCGGTCACCTGATTGAAGGCCTTGTGCAATGGCCCTCTGATCGATCTTTTCTCTACCCTGCTCTCATTGTTTTTCTCTCATTTTCTCCCTCTTTCTCTCACATTCTCTCTCTCTCTCGGCTGTTTTCATCTCACTTCATCTATTCTGTCTATTACTGCTACTCTACCATGTCAGCCCAGTCTACCTCTGAACCACAATCATTATGTACAGCACCTGATCTACTGCTTGTATGAGCTGCTCTATACTTTCTCTGATATCTGAACTGATCATTGAGCGATTTAGAGTGGTTGATCAGGAAGATGAGTGTTTGGGAAGAGATTGAGGATGCATAGAATGGGTGGATGGATATTTGCAATGTATATTATTTTCAGGATGATGTCTGTAGCTGGTACTAGTGTGCCTCTACCTGCTGGTTGACTCTCCACATTATTATAACGTTCACCTATCTGAGTGTGCAAGAGAGCCTCAGCCATTGCAGCATTGTTTGTGGTCTTTGTTGCTATATGTGTGTGAGTTTGTGTGGCCGCTTTTCCCTTGCTGCCGTAGAACTGCTTCTGTCAGCTCTCTGAGCAGTGCTGCTGCTGTGACCTCATTTCCTGCTCACTCCTTCCTTTGTGCCACAGAATAACACCCCCTCCTGACCCCCCCCCCCCCCCCCCGCAGACCACAGGCCACACATGGTGCTGTAGCCAGATGGCTCAATGGAAACTCACAAGCCTCCATAGAACTCCCACTGTCTTTAACTGTTGTTTATGTGTCACAGATCACTTAATTCAATGAGTCAGTTAGTTGGATCATTTTATAGATTGTACATTTGGACTCCTTTCTAATAATGTAATTAGTTATAGAGTCCAGGTGTGTCCTCTGCTGTCCTGACTGTGTTTGTCTGTGCGGGGCGTCAGGCCAAGGAGCTGCCCACCTACAAGGACAACGACTTCATCAACGATGGACAGAAGATCTACATTGACGATGACAACAAGAAGATGTTCCTGGAGAAACTACGTAAAGACGTGGAGGTGTGTGTGTGGTTCTGTTATTTCTTCTGGTGTGAGTGAATAAATACTTGAGTTGGATTAATCCTGGTCTCACTCTTACCAAAAGTTTAATTCTCCCCTTTTACTCTCCATTACTTTATTCTATGTCTCCCTCTCCCTCCCTCCAGTTCCTGGCCCAGTTGAAGCTGATGGACTACAGTCTGCTGGTGGGGATCCATGACGTGGAGCGGGCTGAGCAGGAGGAAGTAGAGAGTGAGGATAACGAGGGGGATGATGAGGGGGAGAGTGACGGAGGGATTGGCACTCCCCCGGACTCCCCCAGTAACACCCTGGACAGCACCAAGCCCCTGTCCCCGGGGGAGTTTGACCCCACCATAGACGTCTATGCCATCAAGAGCAACGACAGTGAGTGGAGAGGGGCAATGAGGGAGGAGAAGGAAAGGGATAGAGGAGGGGTACAGAAGACTAAAAAGCAAACAGTTCACTTCAAATCAGTGGGTCAGAAATACCAAATAGATGAGCAGTATGGTTGTAGCCCTCTCGTGGCTTCATGTTATATAATTAAGCAATATACCACGGCTAAGGGCTGTTCTTAGGCACAACGCAGCACGGTTGGCCTGGATACAGCCCTTAGCCGTGGTATATTGGCCATATACCACAAACACCCGAGGTGCTTTATTGCTATTATAAACTGGTTACCAACATGTCAGCCAATCAGCATTCAGGGATTGAACCACCCAGTTCATAATATAGGGATAATCCTGTGTGTCTGTGTCCAGGTGCTCCTAGGAAGGAGGTGTACTTCATGGCGGTCATTGACATTCTGCAGCATTACGATGCCAAGAAGAAGGCTGCTCATGCTGCTAAGACCGTCAAACATGGGGTGTGTGTGTGAGGTCACATGCCTACTTCTCTGTTGGTGTAAATGTTGTGTGTTTGGGTTTCTTCCCTTGACTGATTGTCGTCCACCGTGTGTCTCCCCCTGCAGGCGGGAGCTGAAATCTCCACGGTAAACCCAGAGCAGTACTCCAAGAGGTTCTACGACTTCATCACCACCATTCTCTCATAGCCCCCAGGGGAAGGGGAGGGGGCACTTAGGAAGAGGAGAGATGGAGGAAAGCAAATGGAGAGAAGGGATGGGTGAGGGTGGGGTATTGCGCTCCATCTCTCCGTCAGCAAGGGTGTCCCTCTCAGCAGCTAATACCATCATTCGTTTACATTCATCTTCTCCGCTGTTACATTGAACAGGAGAACTGCTATTCTAGGTTCTAGTCCGTACTTTTTTATTAGTTTGTTTTGTTTACTTTGGGAATGTTTTTTTTACTGCCTCTTAACACCACGTCCTCAACCTGCATTGTTTTTGTTTGTTTGTTCTGCATTCCTTTTTGGGGGGGGGGGGTAGAATGAGGATGAACAGGGCTGTGATTGGATAACATTAGTGCGGTCACTCAGATTAAATAGTATAGGATGAAGTGCACCTTGAGGCTTATCCAATGGCTCGTCTTCAGGAAGTATGAAGCAGTCTTCCATTTGACCTTCAGCCAGTCCATCCAATCGCCATTTAGTACAACCCTGCCCCAGCCAAAGCTACTTTCCTATTTGTCCCATCATCCATCACTTTCCCTTTAGACCCTCCTGGCAGTGGATGTTACTCCTCCATTCTCACCTTACACTGCTATCCCCCTGTCACACACACACTGCTCTCCTCTACCCCTCCCTCCATATACAAGATAAGTTAAGATGAGTTATGTTTAGTAAGACAGGGAGCTGGTCAGTAGAGCTGTGTTTAATAAGACGGGGAGCTGGTCAGTAGAGCTGTGTTTAATAAGACTGGGAGCTGGTCAGTAGAGCTGTGTTTAATAAGACGGGGAGCTGGTCAGTAGAGCTGTGTTTAATAAGACGGGGAGCTGGTCAGTAGAGCTGTGTTTAATAAGACGGGCAGCTGGTCAGTAGAGCTGTGTTTAATGAGACGGGGAGCTGGTCAGTAGAGCTGTGTTTAATAAGACGGGCAGCTGGTCAGTAGAGCTGTGTTTAATAAGACGGGCAGCTGGTCAGTAGAGCTGTGTTTAATAAGACGGGGAGCTGGTCAGTAGAGCTGTGTTTAATAAGACGGGCAGCTGGTCAGTAGAGCTGTGTTTAATGAGACGGGGAGCTGGTCAGTAGAGCTGTGTTTAATGAGACGGGCAGCTGGTCAGTAGAGCTGTGTTTAATGAGATGGGGAGCTGGTCAGTAGAGCTGTGTGTGATTTATGACATCACTGACTGATCTGGTTTGTCTCATTCTGGATAGTTACCAGGAAGTTGGTGTGTGACTTCCTGTGGGAAAGGGCAGGGCGGTGGTGTGATCCTTCATGGACCTTTGATCCTGCATTGCCATCAGCACCTTAAACAAATCATTGCACTTTTTATGTTGTTAAACATAGGATTTTTTTAGTTCTGTTACATGTGCTGCAACAAAAGCACTGTTTGAAGCTATCGAACTGTGCCCCAAGATTTTTGATGGGGGTGTATTAGGGATGAGGGAAAGTGTCTTGTCTGGAAGGCACTAGGGAGTAGGAGAGACTACAGGTGGGTTTGGGACAGGGCCTGAATGTAGTGAGCAGCAGAGAGAGAGGAGGGGTGTGTTCAGGACCGACAGCCCAGTGTTTACCTCTGGCATCGTACCTGCCTGAACCAGAGTCTTAGCCACATCTGTCTGTCTCAGGTCTCCAACCCCGGCCCTGAAGAGGTACTGGGTATGCAGGCTTTTACTCCAGCCCAGCACTAGCACACCTGATTCAGCTAATTTTGGTCCAGACTGAAGACCTTGATTAGTTGGTTATTTGAATCTGTATGTGTAGTTATGGATCCCCATTAGCTGCTGCCAAGGCACCAGCTAATTTTCCTGGGGTCTGGCAAAATTAAGGCAGTTATACAATTTTAAAAACATTACAATACATTCATAAGAGATTTAACAACACACTGTGTGCCCTTAGGCCCCTACTCCACTACCACATATCAACCAAACAAAATCCATGTGTACGATTGTGTGTAATGCGTATGAATATGTCTGCGCCTATGTTTTGTGTTGCTTCAGGTGTTTTAAAGCTGGGCTGGAACAAAAGCCTGCACACCTAGTAGGTCTCCAGGACCGGAGTTGGAAAACCCTGAGACATACAAAGATCTCTACATATGGTTCAGGCCTGAATCGGACATGTCTCAGGTTTTCATGAGAGAGGGAGAAGGGGAGGGTGGGGAAGAGGTGCTGGGTTGTAGAAAAATATGCTTTTGTTTAAGTGGTGACATCATGCCAACCTGTCAGCCTCTCCTTTGAACATTTGTCTGTTATTCAGACTTGTTGGTGTTTTTGAAAGGTTGTTTATCTCTGAATTTGGCAGGTTTGAATTGACTTGGTAAATTTGTATATTTTGCACAAAAAGGAACCAAATGTTATGCATCCGATCCTGACTGGTTGCTGTGGTCTTAACAAGGGAAACACAATATCATTATACCTGTACCAGAACCATATACACACTGGGTGTACAAAACATTAGGAACTCCTACCTAATATTGTGTTTCACCCCCTTTTCCATCAGGGCATGGACTCTACAAGGTGTCGAAAGTGTTCTACAGGGATGTTGACTCAGACTTCCCACAGTTATCAAGTTGGCCGGAAGTCCTTTTAGTGGGGGACCATTCTTGATACACACAGGAAACTGTTGAGCCTTTAAAACCTAGCAGCATTGCAGTTCTTGACACAAACTGGTGCGCCTGGCACTTACTACCATACCCCGTTCAAAAGGCACTTAAATCTTTTGTCTTGCCCATTCACCCTCTGAATGGCACACATGCACAATCCATGTATCAAGGCTTAAAAATCCTTCATTAACCGGTCTCCTCCCTTTCATCAACCCTGATTTGAAGAGGATTTAACAGGTGACATCAATAAGGGATAGTGTTCACCTGGTCAGTATGTTATGGAAAGAGCAGGTGTTCCTAATGTTTTGTACAGAGTGTATACTGTTTATTACTCTCTCTATATATATGGCTCTGACTTGTACCAAGTGAGAAGAGTCTGTGGTGTTTTATCTGTGATTGGTAACCAACTAAAACCAGTAACATTGTCCTCTACTATTCTATCACAAGCAAAAAGCTTCCATATTGTTTTAGATGCATAGATTATATTCACATATATTTTTACATTGCATTTAAGTCATTAAATATAATTGTATTTTAAAGCACCACCCTTTGAGTGAATGACAGTGTTGGGTTATATGAAGAATGATACTGCTTGAATTTGTACAATGCTTGTACGTACTGTAAAAACAAAACAAATGCATGTTGCAGGAATACGCTTTCTTCCTCCTATGTCTTGGCTGTTTAGATCCATTGTAGCTCTCCTAGACTTAACCCCATCTGAGTCTCTCCTTACCATGCTTTAAACTGTATTTGTATCATATACACTGTGTAAGAGGTGTGCCTTTATACTCCAAATTATTTACATTTTTACCTTTTTTTTTTAAACTTTTTGTTTATAAAGTATAAAGTTTATTTTAATAATAGGGTGGTTACTTTGAGATGTATCCTCAGTTTTATTTTCCACCTTTTCTCCCTCCCTGTGTAGTAAGTGTTTTCAATCTATTATTGTTATGGAGTCAAATTGACAATTTTATTGACTGAGTTTTCAAACAAAACTAATATGTCAGTCTCAATTGTGGTAATTTTATGGGTAGAATATAGTCATTAGGCACTGATCCAGTTTACCTTCCCCAAATCCTAACCTTGCCATTTGGGGGGAAACTGCAAATCTGAACATAGATCAGTGTCTAGGGACAACGTCTACCTCCTCCCTGGTGTGGAGATGGCATCTATGCTGATGTTAACCCTTCGTTCCTCGCTGCTTCTGTCTCAGTAAATACCTTTTTGTTTGTGTCGTGGCTGTGGTGTGTGTCTGTGACTGTCGTGATGGTGTTTGTCGGGCTTGTCCTCTGACCACTTCCTCAAGTTTGAGTGTGTCTGACATGGCACCATATTCCCCAGAACAGTGCAATTATTTTGACAAGAGCCCACTTAGGGCTAAGGATTATAGTTAGATGGGTTCTGGTCATAGGTAGTGCACTATTTAGGGAATCGGGTGCTATTTCAGATGCAGACTACACTCTTAGGAGTCGCTCCCCCCTGTCCGCCATCTAATGTTAACGTCACTGCATCGTCACTGCTCACTAAGCCCTAACCTTTTTAGGTTAAGGGGAAACGTCTACCTGCTCCACCTTCCACCCACTGGCCAGCTATCACTTTCCTCACAAACAGGACTCAAAAAGAGGATACAGCTCTGTTTGGCCTTGATGGCTTCCTGTAGTCAAGGTGAGCACGCTTTGAGAGAAAACAGAGTGTTGTTTTTGCTCTAGGAGGATGGAGGCTGGATCCATAGAGAATATGCTGCCATGTCACAGACTTGGACAATGACACATATCTTTACTCACTGAGCCCCAGTCCAGTAGGATATAGGTGGCTGGTTTTGTCCATTGTTGGCTGGTCCTTCAACCCTCACCCTCTGCGTAAAGGCTTCAATATCCCCCTACTAAACCTACCATTTTGCCAAAAGCAACTTTTCCTATCTATGTGCGTTCATCTACAGTCAAAACGACCCCACATATTAGCTTTAACATATTGTAAGGTGTAAATGTACCGGTTTGATTGAATCTGTACATTTTTTAATGGGAGTGTGTGTGTGTGTCACAGATGGGTGTTTAATGTTCACAGCTGTTGGGACAGACTGGTGGGAGGTTTATATGTGGAGTTGTAACTGTTTTGGGAAATAAGACATGACTTGGGCTTGACAGACTCTGCAGGGGCAGAATTTTCTCAATTTCTTCTCAGAAAGGATTTGAAGTTGATAATACTCATGGAATTAACTCCAATAAAACAAAATACTGTTACAAAATAAATACGTTTGTTGGAATTAATAGGCAGACAGACTAGATGACTATAAAGGTTTTGGTGAGAGATCTTCCCTGCAGATTGTGTCCTGTCTGTAATGATGCCCCAGAGTCCTTGCTAACTGTTGCTAAAGTGTTGTGCGTGTGTATTGCTGTCTGCTGGTGGTCAGTGGGAGTAAACTGTTGTGTGCTGTGAGGGAGGCTAACTCATGTTCTATGATGTTTATTGTTCAACACAATAATAATAATAAACTCCATTCCATAAGCATTTGCTCAAATACAATAAAGCACTTGGTCTGCTAAACTAAAGTCTGCTTAGAATACTGTGCTTTTCCATTATTGTCACCATCTGACGGTCTTTTGGGCTTTATTAATTCATGTGTCCTGTATTTTTCAAGGTAGTGCCATTGAGAAGCGTCTTTTTTTTCGGGAGGAAGACTTAAGGCGGCTACACATACAGGACACCACTAAAACTACATGCTACTTAAAGGAGATTCAAAATGGAATCACAAATGATATACAAACTCTTCCAACTGTGACACAGGCACATTCTATTACACAAGCTAGTCCCTGCATACGGTTTGCCCTGTTGTTTTTGACGAAAAATATTACATCCTTTAGACTTTAGGGTGGTGTTTAAAATGTATATTTTAAATTATTACGGATATTTATCTCGATATTCGTCTATGAAAGGTGGGCTTTTATTTAACCGAAGAGTCATCTTTTCGTGTAAATGAAACATTCTGTCTGAAATGGGTGTTCAGTTCCATCAGATGCGGCATAAATATCAGGATCAAATACAGGGACATGCAAAAATGAAATACACGTGCTAATGTTCACAAAATAGTTCGTTTTGATTTGTATTTATTTATTTAGGAATTAAGTATAATTTAGTCATTTTTTTGTCAAAGTGTTCTTGGCTAATTCTTAAAAATAAATCAAGGCTCATACAGTTTTGCTCATTTGCTACGGTAAATGAATAGCCCCCAAAAGAAAAGAGAACTCATATCTCCAGTTAGTCATTGGTCTAGGTAGGCTGGATCTGAGTAAATTCATTTAATTTAGCTAATTGAATTGATTGTGACTTGTGTTGAGCCCAAATCCTGCATCACACAAGTTTAACCCAGCGTCCATACGCAGATAAACTGTCCGGGTGGTTGAGTCAACCCCAGAGCAGCGGAGGGAACCGGAGTTGAAAGTCTGATGTGAGAGAGAACGCTGTGTCAATTAACACCAGTAACACGCTGTTCAGATAGCCAGCAATTAGAGGTGTGTGTGTGATATATATAGATATATATACACTGGCTATCATACACTAAGAAAAAGGTTTACAAATAGGTTATTCGGCTGTCCCTATAGGAGAACCCCTTTGGTTCCAGGTAGAACCCTTTTTGATTCCACGTAGAACCTTCTGTAAAAGAAAAATAATAATAATAGTAAAAAGCTTATTCACAGGGTGGGGGATAGCCGAAGAACCCATTTGGCTTCTTGATAGACCTATAACTTTTTTTGTAATTGTGACCCCCTTTAGAAAGCCTGTGTGTAGGCTACTTTTTACAACAACAAAAACATTCGTAATGTTATTTCGTTAATCCTATTAGAGTCGGTATTCTTCTCCTGCTTTTATGCCTACACAGTTCTTTCGAATTCTGTGGTGAGTTTATTTTGAATAGGCCTGTTTGTATTTTTTTTATTTAACTAGGCAAGTTAAGAACACATTCTTATTCACAATGACGGCCTACCTGGGAACAGCGGGTTAGCTGCCTTGTTCAGGGGCAGAACGACAGATTTTTGCCTTGTCAGCTTTATTCCATCCAGCAACCTTTCTGCTACTGTCCCAACGCTCTAACCACTAGGCTACCTGCCGCCCTTACCATACATTACCAATAGCTTCCATAATAACCTATATGACCGTTTTGGTGGCGAGTATAGGCTAGCCAGCTAAATAGACTAGATGAAAATCACATAGAAAAAGGAAATAGTGACTGAGATTACATTTATGCATAGAGCCTTACATTTCTCAATTGCCTCTGGCTAGCCTTGGTGTCGTTTCTGTTATTGATAGTGACGGACAGGGTAGCATAGGGCGTGGATCATCAACTACATTCAGCCGCAGGCCGATTTTTTTGCTGAGCGGATGGTTGGGCCGGAACATAATTACATGGTTGGGCCGGAACAAAAATAATTTGTGAACTACAAACTGACCGCAAGAATGCTAAACAGATATTTTTGGCGAAAACATTTAAAAAAAAACTAAAACACCATTTCAAACCTTGCTTAAATTTGTATACGATCACGTGCCTCTCTATTATGCGTGGGAATACAGATTTCTTACATTCAAATCACTTGGAGCTGATTTCCTGGTGTTTTTAGTCTATGTTCAATAGTGAAAAAATGGAATGAAAAAAATATATATATATATTTTTTCTCAGTAAACTTGGTGGGCCAAATGAAACAACCAGCGGGCCAAATTCGGCACGCAGGGTGCCAGTTGGGGGACCCTGGCATAGGGGATCACTTCTGCGCATCATTTAGCATCTAATGTACTGCCATGCACCTATGAGCAGTTAATTATTTATAGAACCAAGATTGAAGCTTGAATAGTTTCAAATCTATCAGCAGGTAATGCACACTGCCTACTCAAACCCGGCAATATTATAAATGTCAATGTGTCGGTATAAAACACTAAATAGCAAGAAACATGATACCAACACCAACTTTCTCACCGCTCTATGGATTCCTTGTGAAATGCGCCTGTATCTCCCCCGTTCCACCTTAAATTTCATTTCTGGTATACCTGACATCCCCTTTAAGAGGGCGCGTTACACCCGTGTGTGGCCGGGAGGGGGCGCTCGTAGATTGTGTCATCTCCTACTAGGGACTGGGGAATATCTGTGTGTTTAATTTCCGAGTGGAAGCCTAATTTTAACCTCACTGTTAAAAAATACATTTTTAATAGAATTAACACCCCGTATACGACATAGGCGAAAACCAACGAATAGTCTAACCGCAGACTAAATCAAGTCCAAATCATTTAGCCGTTAGGCAATTAGTTGTCCTTGCTGTTTTTTTTAAATTATACAATATTACATAATCAGTTAATTATCAGCCCACCAAGGCTCACAAAACAAACCCTGTCTAGGGGGGCAGAGTGCAGCACGCACGCAGAGAGATGCATCTTCTCGGCGTAGCCTTCTATAACGCCACTGCTCCGAGCAGAGCAGAACAGTTCTCTCTCTCGCGGATAAATATTTTATTACTGCCTTACGTTGTTTACGTTGCACAGAGAACGTGTAACAGCTGATATCCCATTAAAGTGTTGTAATGTAATGCCAAGTATTTTGAAAACAAGGATGCGGGCCTGTTTTAAACACGTGACACAATGCATTGTGTATTCATCTGTCACCCTTTCTTAGGTGACAAAACTAGGCATGATAACGAGTTTTTTTTTAATCTTTTAAATGAATGAAAAATATATTAACATATTTCAGAATGTGTAAGTTTAAGTAGAATTGTATGAACTTGTATCAGTATTAACTGAATTAATTGACCATGTAACTAAGAAATGATCAATGCAGTTTTATTTTCAATTGTTATTTTAGTCATCCATAATTTTCCTAAATAATTAATTTCTAATGTTTCATATAAAGGACTGACCACATTACAGAGTATTTTCTAGAACACAATTGCAGAATGTCACACCCCATATAGCATGGGAACAATATGCCTTCAGGTAATATGAAACAGGGATCCGCTCTGAACTCCCAAGTAAGCAAGTCTCAAAGAATCTGCTCAAACAAACAATATAATGATATGCAAATGAATCATTAGTCATGACCTATTACTGGGTAGACAGTAGATAAAAGCGATGCACAATAAATTGAAACTGTAAGCCTTACACGTTGTTTATAAAAACGTTACAGCTACTGTATGCATATGCATAGGCTACACGAAACCACAAGTAACCTAAACATGTTGGTATCAAGCTTTTGTTTTGTTTATGCTATTATATAACTTGAGAAAATGTAGTAAGCATATGTTGTGGATAGGCTTGCCTATTGAATCAGTAAAATATGTATTTATAAAATAAGCCTAGCCAAATTAATTTAAATGGCCAAGCCAGTAAAGGACTAATGAGGTAGTTGAGGTGAAGGCACTGGAACATTTCAAGGTGTCAACCAAAGTGCATTATCTTAATTAAGGAATCAGATTGTCTTATTTCAAAAATCATCTCAATGGACCAGCCTTTTTTTCTCCTGATTTTACATCACATCCCTGACTGCTGATCGATGTTTTACTGATCAATATTCAATTGCTTTCATAGAACTGGGAAATAATTAGGGCTACATTTTGACTTAACTTTGAACACGTTTCGATCATAAAATCTGTCAACACAACCTCCAAAAGGAATAGGTTCTTCACTAGCTAGTCCCTGAATTGATATCATAGGCTATATTTTTTCTAACATGATAATTGCTTGATTGGCTTCAGACACCTCTCACCATCAGCCTGTTTCGGGAACACATCAAAGAATAGCCTGTATAGTTTGACGTATGGATGAGAATTATACGCTCTGGGTACCTTCACAAAAGGGCTTGATTTATTTTCAGCAGGAGTAACCTGTATGTATTATGATCCATGGATATTTCGTTAGCCATATTTCATTCCAGCAAAAGCAAAGGTAGCTTCCTACATATTTTGAAGTTCCACATATTTGAAGTATTGGGCCTATAAACTGTTCGACTTGGTCCGTTGACGCTCCGTGTCCCAAGGCGTTTGGGTCCGAGTCGGATTACCCTCCAAACAAGTTCCAATCAAACCAAACCTAACCATCCACCGTGACGTGCAGATCTTATCAAAACCGGGACGCCGGGAGGGTCAAGTCACGTGGTATTATAAGGATTTAATTCATTCATATAACTCCTGTTTGATTTCGTGGAGCGTAAACGAGGTGGGTTGAATGGCCGTTGCTTCACAACAGGTATAGGCATCGCGTTCCCTTAAGGGTCAAATACAATGCGGACTGAATCCCTTGCTTTTCCCCTTTCTTCCAGACCCAAATACCCAATTTAAAGAAGTGGTCCAAAAGTTGGCTGAAACCTGAGTGGTAGAATATAGGAGAACCAGACAGTCAATGGTCCTATTGTGTTTATTAAGAAATATAACTTTTAAAGTGAAAAAAGGGAGCTTTTACAATTAAAAATGTATTTGACATACAGTATCAGCCTGCTGCACTAGTAAGTGTTTGGCTTCTATGAGTTATATAGCATCTCTCTTTTCTCACAAATCTGCTAGGCAGAGAAATGACATTTTCATGTTTCTCCTTTTATTTCATGTTCAATAGCCTACCCTTTTCCGTGACACTCCTTTTCAGGCCTCACTGTAAGCTCATTCCAAAGGTGATGAATTGACTTCAATTACTTTCAACAACTCAGTTATTAACTAAGAAAAAATAAAGATAGAAAGTAGGCCTAATAAAATATAATTAATCTCAAAATGAAAGGACTGTGGCAAGGTTGTGTCCATGATTTGGACGTTGCTTTGGAAATGTTTCCTAATGTTAGACCTAGGCTAGCCTATTTGTTGCTATGAATTAATGAATAAATATGAGCTAATCATTTGTTTTGCTATAGATCAATAGAATGTGTGTAGCTATATAGGCCTATTCGTTGGTGTGTTCGTGGCATTCACCCAGCGCATACCGCGGAGCCTGATTCCGTGGTATGAGGGGCCAAAGGTCACCGCTGGACGAGATTGTTCCTAATAAATCCCCGCAGGCGGGCATGCGGGCGCGGCCACGTCCACAGCCTATCGGACAAACAATGGCGTTTATCAATGACGAGAATGCTCGTGTTTGAGCTGTCATTTCAGAATGCAGAATGGAGCGACATACTTTTTTGTATTAGGCTATTTGTCAATTAACATTTTTACGTTTTATCCTTTTATCCAATGGAAGGTAGTCAAAATAGAACCGGTGGATTAGGCTACACCAGTTCAGTGGATTCTGTTTAGGAATATTGTATGTAGCTGCTGTTGGTCTACATAACAATGTATAGAATAATATGAATGTTTTGTAGCCTAGCCTAGGTCTATACCTCATTTATATTTCAAAGGCAATTATGAACAACAATTCTGGACATATTTAACTTAGTTTATATTGAGCCTCAATAGATCTTCCTTCCTACTCAATAGATCTTCCTACCTATAACCTTAAGTCATCTGGCATAATTGATTCCAAACATCACAGGGCAGTTTAGTGTGATTTGATGTAGGCCTATCTCTCTGTGCAATATCAGCATTTTTAATAATATATCTGCAATATCTGTCAATTCTATAGCTTATATGTTACGATGTCAATGACAAACATTGACAATTGTTGCCGACTATTTTTGGTAAATACGGTGATTTAGCCTAAATAAATAAAATGGTTGATCGCATCCCTGTTATATAGAATTTCAGCTATAATCAAGATAAACATAGACTCATCGACCGTGGCGCTTCAAGAGAGGAGAAATACTTGAGAAATCACTATAATAATTTCAGCTGCTATAAGTTGGACATTTAAATCAGTTGTTGAACAGCTGTTCTGAAGCTATAGTTTAAAATAAGCGAGTCCTCTCATTCGTGTAAAAGGATTAGAAATGCACTAGAGGAATTTAAACTATAAATTCAGATAGGTAGAATGAGAACGAGAACAATAGTCTATACCTTCAACAATTCTTCAATAATATGAATAATAATTATAAGTAAATTAGAATAAAAACATGGACTACTAAGCCTATAGATTGGTATGTTAGCCTTTAGTTTATGCCTGTTTGGGGTTGTTGTGAAATCAGTCTTTTAACCCCGAAGGAGGTCACTCGGGGCCAATCCGTTTCAGAGGTATTCAGAAATGGGATTGTTCGGAGAAGACGCGAGGCAGGCCTTTTTTCCACGGCTTGTAACTGTCATAAGCAACACTTTTGCTGAAGGACTGCTTATGAACTGATTAGGCTTATAGTTTATAGTAGTAAACTGTTTGTAAATTATTAGCCTATGGGTCCTGTTATTGTATTCATTGCCAATATAAATAGGCTACATGTAGCTGTATAAATACAAAGACCTGAAACTTAATGATAAAAAGGTATAAATTGAATATGAATGCAGGTATATACTTAGGCTAATTAAACCGAATTATACTTAAAGGCCCAGTGCAGTCAAAAACGTGATTTATCCTCTGTTTTCTAAACATTTCCACACTATGAGGCTGGAATAATACTGTGGAATTGGGAAAATTATGATAATTTCCTTTTAGTGTAAGAGCTATTTGAAAAAACACCTGACATTTCAACCTGTTTTGGTGGGATTGAGTTTTGGCCTTTAAATTGGCTAATATACCAATAAGAAATAGAGTTACAAAACTCTCTGCCAATAACAAATCGTTTTTTTAGTTTTCCTCTCACCACTCAGACCCCTCCGAGACAGTCCTAGACAAATTCTTACTTGAGAAACTGCTCTTGCTAAGGAGCTTTTTTTGTTTTGTTTCCCATGTTGATTGAAAACAACCACAGTAAAGCACTTCATTCTTACCCAGAAATGATTTGATATTGAGATTATAAGGGCTGCAATGGGCAGTCTAAGCATATCCTCATAAATGTTAACTCGTTTTATTTATGCTTAACTATCTAAATACACCCTAGGCTGTAGGCCCTTATGGGATTTCTCAGCACCTGGATATATGTATAGCTGAAGCTTTAAGAGATTAGTGCAGAATAGGCCTACAGCAGTTTTATGCGGATTTTGTGCTGAATCATGAGGCTGACGTTTTGCATGGAGTTTAGGCTTAACACATTTGCATTTTCAAATGTCCACGTCCTGACCTACACAAACATGCACTTGTAATAAAGCAGTGGCTTCTTGACTTGACATTATATTTTCATTTATTTTCCTTGGGGGTCTGTTCTTCATAGTTTTGTTCTTCATATATAGGCCTAATTATTTTACAAGGTCCGTTCTATCAAACAGTATACACTTCAAATATAGGCCTATAGGTATACGTCTATTTAAAGATTGAATGTAGGCAAATCTGCAGCTCAGTCTAGACTATTTTCCTGACTTTCCTTTTCCTCTCCGCATAAGAAGCTTTAAAATCGCGCTGGGCTCCATGACCAGGCTCAAACCCTCTGCCAGACGGTTACCCCCTCGACCAACGAGCCCCATATGCAGCCCCGCTCCATTGCGATCAGGAAAAGCCTCTCCCTGCAACCTGTCGAGGATATTGCTGAAGGCTTGGGGTGCTTCTGAAACCAACATGATTTCACAAATGTCTTTGGATCACGTCATTTTAACCAGACGAATACAGGCGCCTTTGAAATATGCCCTAGATAAGTTGGCTTCGTGAACTCATTGGCTGCAATATGCGAGCAAGCGTTGAGCTTCACGCTGGAGGCCTTTTGTGTCTTTTGATGCATGCATCCATGCGTTGTTATATAATTTGAAATATGTTACATAATTTGGACTACTTCTCATGACATTATTCTCTCCAATTTTGTTCGAGGCCTGTTTGTATTGGACTGAAATAGCTCATTATAAAACCTTAATTGAAATCACATTAAGAGCTATGGTTATTTCCAACATAACTGTGAACAGGCTATATATTTTAAAATGTGACTGAAGAAACCTAATATGACCTCCGCACGTGTATCCTTTAAAATTAGGCCTAGTGAATTTAAAATTAGATCCAATAGGCCTATGTTCATTGAATATGTTGTCATTATATTAACAGTGCATCACAGGCAAAATAAAGAAAATAGTCAGTTCACTTGCAGTTTGAACCAGGCGTTTCAGCCTTCACCGGGGATTGCAGTATGCCCTAGGCGTTTCGGCCTTCACCAGCGATTGACTATAGAATACGTTATTCTATAGGCCTGTCATAAACCCATTAATGGATACTTATCAAGCTTTCTCTAACCGAAATAAATGTAGCTACGCCGCAGTGGAGAGGTTAAGGTTTACCGCAGAAGGAGGAGGATGATCAGGCAACCATGTTTACTGGATTGTGGACTAGGCTATGGGAAAAGAAATAAGCATATGTTATGCTTGCTGCAGTGATGGCACACTATGGTATTTCACCTAATATATTAGGGAGTTTATTCAAATTGGATTTGTTTTCAAATTCATTGTTGGTCTCTCTCGCCACAGCAGAAATGTGTACAGGGTAGACAGTCTTTCAGCTCTCACAGTCTCATCTGTTTCTCGAACTTCAAATTTAGGATCGGCTTAAAACAAAATCTCAGAAACAAAAACAACTTCATAACGTTTGAGTCGAACAATCAACCGTTGGCTGCAGAGGCGGACGTTTACCCCAATCCGCCATCCCGTTCACACAACAAAATAGAAAACCTACTTCAAACTAATAGCGCTCACTTTTGCCTCTAGTGGCTGGTTTTTATGTCATCTCCTTGTGTCCTCAGACATGGATGGACGTCGAATACTGATTTGTCTCACGGGTGACCTTGCTGGGCAGTCCACAGCATCTCTCTGGCCTCAGATGAACGACATGATGCAGCTCTATGGAATCACACAATAGAAATACTGTGTGCTGTAACATGTCACTGACAACTTTAAGAATAGTATGACAGTATAAGCAAATATATACTCAATAACTCCTCTACTCAATAACTCCTTCCACGGGAGAACTGCGAAATGTGAGGAGTCAAGGGTTGATTTTTCAACAAAGTGCCAAAGAAAAACTTTTATTACACTATAGTAATTAAAGTGAATAATGGGATTAAATAAAAATGAATGCAAAAGTCTTCAAAAATCAGAATGAGGCGTGCTTCGATCTGGGACGCATTGTGTCCTGCACAATAAACCACAAAGACATTTCCACGCCGCTAACTTTTCTAATAAAGTTATTAAGATAGTTTTCTGCTTAAAGTTGAAATTGCATAAAAAAGGCTAGATATTTACTTTCCTCTTCAGCTCTCATTTACTCACGACCAACATCAACAGAAGAAGAACTTTTAACTTAATAACAGAAAATTGCTGAAAATATAAACCGTTCACCAATTTTGCAAAAAGGGATAACATTAATTTATACATTAGTTTAGGTATAGACACATACTTTGGAGAATTACTTCAATTGTAGATTTAAATCACGAGTTGCCCAAAAATAAAAAATTATGGCCATGTTTCGTCTTCCATCTTCACCTCCACTGCAGGGTTGCATGCAGGCTTCAGGCAGTCAGTCTCATATGTAAGCGAATAGGAGATGTGCTGTTATGATCACACCTCTGTTATCATGGCTGCTAACTCTGCTGTTCTGTCAATGGAGACCAACCAGCGTGTTTACATAAGTCAGCGTTGTAAAACAGACACCCGTCGGTTAAGTAAATAACCACCATTGTCAGTGAGACAATAAAAGCTATGGGTATTTCACTTATACGGTCTTTGAATTATACGGACTGAAGTGAAAACGTTTGTTCTGAGAGAGGTTGAGTTTCTATCGGTGCAATGATGGTTCGTGGTGTAGCGGTTTAGGCTATACGTTCGTCTGGTTCAACGGGGCAGGCTGGTACAAATGCCAGGGTCCTCGAGCTTTCACTTATGCAGGAGGTTATATAGGTCACACACACACACGCACGCACGCACGCACACACACACACACACATGCAACTCTATATAGTACGTTTTTAAAAGACTAGCTCATTATAATATGAGCGTGAGTGTAATTAAAAAAACATATCCCTCACATCCAGAAGACTCTCCAAGCCGTTACCGTAGCAGGGTTAAAATGCAGGGTAACGGGTCGCCAATATAGAGCTATGGATGTGAAGAGGTTAACTGCATTTTCACTGGTTTTCACCTACACTCTCCAATAATGTGTAGGCTTTTTAGAAGTTGAAGTACAGGCTTCAGCATCATCATTCAATTACCATTATTCAGTAGTTAGGTCATTTGATTCAGGCGTTGGAAACCCTGCATGACCAAATCAGTTGTGGATTTCTGCTGTACATGGTCAACTAGGGCCTAGTGCTGTACGATCACGTAGTCCTACTTTGGTCTTATTTACCTATGGAAAATAATGAAATAGGCCTAATAGAAGTGTTGAAAGTAAGCCTAGGCCTATTACTATTCCAAAGACTATTGGTAAAATAAGATTATTGGTAATTTGGACAATTAAGTGCACAAAATGCATGTCGGAACTTGTACAAAGGTGATTTCTGGTATTCATGATGTGTAGGATCAGACTTTATCAGACTGCATGGGACGGGTTAACACCGGCAGCATTTGCCTATTGATTACAGTCAGTGTGGTCCAAAGTTATTTATGCTCTCCTAACACAAAATCTCCCATTGAAATATATGCAGAATTTTACAATAAGATCGAGATACTAAATGTGTGTCAATGTTTTATCGTTATTTAACAGACAAGTCAGTTAAGAACAAAGTCTTATTTACAATGAGAGTCTTCCCCGGCCAAACTCGGACGATGCTGGGCCACTTGTGCACCGCGACGCCCAATCACCGCCGGATGTGATACAGCCTGGATTCTACCCATGTACTGTAATGACCCCTATTGCACTGACATGCAATGTCTTAGACGGCTGCGCCACTCGGGAGTATTGGTGAAGTATTTGTAGACAATATTATATAGCCTATTCTATCGGTGCGGAGCGATGCAGAGGGTTCGAGGGTTATGCCTCACTATGGCTGTTCGAACCCACGACTATCTGCCTCAGAAACAGTTCCCATGATTTGCATGTTCATTTCCAAATTCGACGCTGTAACCTGGATTCGAACCAGTTACTGCAGTGACGCCTCTTGCATTGAGATGCAGTGTGATAAACCACTAGGCCACCGGGAATTAGTAGCACCGGGATTTATTTTATATCAAACTGTTTTTTGTGATTTGTAATTGACACAATTGTTTCCCACAAGCACCAATGAAAACTAGCCTATATATAGATTCAATGTATTTTACTGAAGCTAGTAACTTGTGTGTGTGTGTGTTTTCTATCGGCCCTATACAACTTAAAATATAAATCATTAGCCTAATTAATTATATTATTTATTTGTTCATTAATTCGTATAAGTATTTTGTATTATGGGATTTTGAATAGACTTTTCAATTACCTTTTGAGAGGAAATGAATGACAGGCAACAACATATATATATATTTTTTTGTTGTACAGTTGAGATATTTAATGATAGAGTAGTGAAACTTTGATCGGTCTTTCGTATTTAATTGTCTGATAGCTCAGTGCGTTCTGCTGACCCTGATTCAGGCTGTGTCCTTCAGCGTTAATCTTTTAACTTGTTTTTCTAAACAAGCACAGCAGGGAGAATACTGTATTGAGTGCTTTGGATGCAATAACTGTCCACGCAGCGATGGCGCAAGATAGAAGAGTCAACGCCTTTTGTAAATTGCTTGTTTTTTCTTGATCCAACTAGTGGTTTAACTATTTTAATCCCTCTCTGCCTATCTCTTGTTATTGTATAGAAGTTACTGGTTCGCAATCCGCATTGGAATTTATCTCCAAAAGTCGTCTGTTGCTGCCTACTGCCTAATCTCCACCCGTAGGCTACCGCGGGGCCTCCAGGCAGATAGGCCTGGCCTAGGTTAGACTGCCCTCTACCCCGGGGTCCACCCATCAACCTCCTGGTTTACCATACCATAAAATCCCATTAATCCAAACCGCAGCAGAGATGTGGATGAGATGTTGTCTGTTGTGAATGGGTACTATGCACTACGAGTCGATCATATATTCCTGTGGATATCAATGGTGAAACCCTTCGTACGGCCTTAATGGCAAACAAAAGCTCACATGTGTACTATAGGTTTGTGTACAGAAGTGCGTGTACTGCTAGAAGTTTGTACTGCCTTGGCCTATATGTTCACTAGGCCAATATGTCCATATTACGTAGAAGTAGGCCTATAGTGTGTATCAAACATGGCAGTGTAATATCTCTGTGGGTCTTAGTTACATTTCAGTAATGGATAGTAAAAGTTGTCCCTTGCACCAATATTTCCTAATCCAAAATATACTCTTGAGTTACACATTTGTCCAAAGAACCAATTCTCTTCCAATATGGTATCATCTTGGTGAGGTTTCAGTCTATGTAGGCATACAGTGTAATACCAATATGAATGAAGTGTGTGATTGTTCAACTCACAACAAAGAGAATGCAGCGTCACTCACACTCAGATGTCTTTAATGAGTCATTCATAACTCGGAAGAAAGGGAAAGTGCTTCAGAAATCCAACATTCAAGGTTTTCATTTCGAGTGCATTATCCTAAACAACAATGATATACAAAACCCAGTAATTCACAAAAATAAATATTCCGTTTTTTATATAAACAGCCAGTGACTTCAAATTTCATGTCAAAACCCTGACCTCAATCAAGTATTGTATCAAAAAGCTAAAATAAGGTTTGGAGCTGAGAGGAAAAGCGAGAGGGAGAACGAGAGGGAGAACGAGAAAGAGCCCTGTGCCTCGAGCTGCTACGCCATGCAATTATTTACATTGATAGCGTCACTGTCAGAGCTCTTTTAGTCTTCTCTAAACGCCTCTACCACCATCTCCTTGCCCGGGTGATGTTCTCTGTGATCGGCGTGAGAATTGGCGAGTACCTACAACGGGAAGTGTGTGTGTATGCGTGTGTGTGTCCTCTCTAAACGCTGGGCTGTATATCCCTCCTCTGGCCCAGTACACTTTGACGCGGGGATTACGCGGTGGAAGCTTCCCTCGTGCAACATATGAATTCCATCCCTCCCCTCCCCATAACTCCCTCTAGGTTGGAGAGAGATTACGTCATTTTCAAATGGAGATTAAAATGGCTGTGTTTAGTTTGGAGGCAAATGTGCCATTTTTAAGTGCTTCTCTACCTTCGCTACAAGGGAAGTGCGCACTATGGTATGGGAAGCCTACAGGCTTGGGGTGGTAGAGGTGCATGTCACACACAGATCAATCTATACAAACTCTGAGCATTGTGTGAAACGGCGCTTTTTTCTCCCTTAACTACAATCACCAATCGAATGGGCTTTTGTTTCTGTCTTTGCTGCTGATGTTGATGTGAGAATCCTGACATTATCAGGCATGTTGTTTGTGGTTATGTGCCAGGCTGGCTCGGACTCTCTTTGTCACAGGGAGAAAAGCTCATTCTTAGCCACAACTTCACCAAATCAGCATTTTACGTTGGTGGAAAAATATCGATATTTAGGTGCAACTTCAGTTAAATTTGACTGAATTGTATTTTTAATTTTTTGGTCTATTCTTAGTTTATTAATTAGCAACATAAGGATCAATGGAAAATGTTTGACATGTAGGCCTATACATTCATCACGCGTCCATATGTAAAGGCTAGATTTATACATGTTTATGTGGCAACATTAGAAAATATTTTTCTGACTTGATTCATGTGAGAAAACAGTGTAGAGACTATATCAGTTGAAGTGGAGACATGGAGAATGTCATGGCCTTTTGTGGAAAACAGAGTGCAATGCTTTCATAACAAAGGGACACAATCAGCTTTGTGTTTGGGCCTACATTTTCGACTGACTGTATAGTCTATTTTAATAATTTTGTATGGCTGGAGATGTTCCCAGGTCAATTCAGCACCGTGGGCTTCCCAGCAGAATTTAACAGGTAATTATGCATTTACCCCCGAGCTAATAGCTAACTTTTTCACAGCAACGTGCTGTGCTGAGCATTTTATTCATTCTTGCAGATGTAAGGATACAATAAACAACTGATAAACTGCTCTAATACCATGTTGACCCAGATAGAAAATAATTCAACCTCATGTGAATGGCCACAAATAACCAATTATACATTTATACATTTTAGAGGAAATATTTAAATGGACATAAGCTAGTAGCCTACCTTATCTTACATTTATTTTATTTGAACTTCTCTCATAATGTAGGCTATCCTACAATCATCGAGCGGAAATGGGACCCTAGATTGTGTCAAAGTGCAAAGCATGTAAGCCTACCACTTGTGCTTTCATGTGTTGTTTCTAAATGAAATTACATTAGGCTCGGTGTGTTGTAAGACATCGTTTTGGTGTGTTTGGGTTTTTGTTTAACTGTGATGCAAACCCCAAATTTTCTCATACTTTTTTCGTGTAGGACATTGCGAATGTTTTAATTGACAAATAAATGTGTAATATAAAGGAACATGTCCCACCAAAATACTAAAAAAGGCAAGACTGTCCAGGACGTGTGATTTTTCACTGAAAGGCTTGATCTGTGTCAGGCCTGGGCAGTCTCTCTCTGTGTGATTGTCTGTACATAAGGCCTGCAGTGTTTTGGGGCCTTTATGGGTGCTGACGGCTGTCTGACTACAGCCAACATAAGTTGACCAGGAAATACTCTCATAAATACAAACAACGCTGGAAACCATATCACAAACACGGAAAATCTGCAAGCACCAGCCAGACCAGAGTAATGGTAATTTCCCTCACAATTCTTCCTAATTCAATATAGCCTGTCCAAAGAACATTATGAATTTGGACTTGCTTGGATAAATTAATTGACATTTGAAATCGAATTCAAAAACAGTTATCTGAATTAGATAACATTTAGATAAAATTTACCCAAACTCTGGCAAGCATAAAATAAAAATTGAAATTAGGGTTTCTACAAGGTTTTACAAATCCTGTAGTGAAAAAAACAACCACGGCTCATAATAGGACTAATGTGACAGACAATAGTAATAGCCCTAACCATGTTACCAAAGGAAAACCCTGAATCTGTTGATTAAACCCAATTTTACCCAAGTTAAAGCTGATGTTAGAAAAATACAGTAAAGAAGACCAACATATAGGAGTGCTGTGATTTTTATGAGAGGGAGTCTCCCCCTCACTTTCTCTCACCACAAAGGGAGTAGGCCTACAGCACAACAAAATGTTTACTTCACTGAAACCCTGGTACAATCCAACCGCTCGAGCGTCAAGGCGAAGAGAAAATAGATCCGAGAGAAAGTCATGTAAACCCATTTTGCCAAACCGTGTAGCCTATTGCTTATGGTAGATAGCTTGTTTAGAGTTAGTTAGTCAGAATAAATCCACGAGGAGGGATCGTCCAGTGGCATGGGTAGAGCATCTCAAATATGGTCCGCGCGATATGGAGAATAGTAGTGTATATAACTGATCTATAACTCCACAACGAGGAACGTTTTAAATCCACTACGTCATATAAAGGATACAATTTAAATAAAAACAACCGAAGGACGCAAGCCATTAGAGCCTCCCATTCAGTTTAAGACTCAAGTTGTAGTCAACGTAGGTTTCCATCCAGGTGTTTTTTCTTTCGCTTGTTTTTGTCAAAGAAAAAAGCGTGAACATTTCCTGATTTTCTGAGTGGGTGGGGGAGGGACAGGCAGACCGCCAGGCTGCCATCGCCACACGGGGTGAGAGCGAGGGGGAGGTCGGGGTCCCCCCAGAGAGTTCAGAGAGTAAGCAGGGCTTAAATCCCCGTCGCTGCCCACTAACAGGGACGGAGGAGCGGGGAAATTCGCCATGAAGCTGAAAGGCCTCTTCAGAGGGGCTGCTACATTACTGGACGCGCGTTTTCGTTTAGTCGCCCCTGTTAGATCCTCAGTATTTCCTTCACAAATCTCAGCTTTGCCCACGGGACGAGAAGACAAAGTCCTGTCAACTTTAGACACGTTCTGTTTCTGCTGCATCCTTGAAATTCCAGGCTTCTTCCCCAGCACCAGACTCCTGTAGTTTTTCCTGACCCCAGCTCCGTTTTTATACTCCCCTTCCTCCGGACAAGGGGTGTCTTGAGTGCTCCCACATTCCTGCAAGCCGGAGGAGGACTTCGGAGCCCCAGCAGAACTTTCAATGGCTTTGGTCTCGTTGTTGAAACAGCCAGCAGCTTGTTTGATGTCGCCGCCGTAGTATTGGCCATTGTTGATATCCGCCTCGTCTCCTAAGCATTGGAAACCAGAGGCTTGGCTATAGTATTCGTATTCATCATAGCTCTCCTCCACTTTGATTTTCACATTCTGTAGGTTGAAGGGGGGAGTCTTGACCGCCCTGCTGCGCTCGGGGAGGGGACCCGCGGCCACTGATAGCTCCTCCGGCTCGGTCTTAATGGTTTTGAGCAGAAAGGGCAGTTTCAGGTTGGGGCTGATTCTCACCTCACTTTGTAGATTTGTAGCTAATGAAAGCTTGTTGTTTTTAGGCTTGGGGTACTTTGTGTCTTTGTCAGGCGCGGAGTGTGAGCTCAGGACTGGGGGGCATTTGTTTGCGTGTCCCGTTGTCCTGTGTGGAAGAACCGCTTTTATTCCGTTGGGGTTAGGTGAGGGGCTCAGTGCGTACAATTTTCTGGACACAGGCTCGGTTCGCTTTATCTCTCGTTGGGTCTGGACCTGGGACTCAGGAACCTTCCTGTCTCTCCTCTTAGTGAAATAACTCCCCCGGGTGACAGGCGAGCTGAACCTGTGTGTGTGTGTGTCCTGCTTGGCCTCCCTGGCTGTAAAGTCATATTTCGGTTGTTTCTTCGGAATGTCATAGTCCACCTGGCTGGTTCCAAACTGGCCCACCGGTTTAGATGGCTGCTGCTGGTGGCTGTAGTGGAAGGTAGGCTGCAGGAGCAAAGGTGCGTTAGTGTGCGAGATAGTTCTACTGTTGGATAGAGTTCTAGAGTTCGACTGATTTCTAGTGCTGGAGAGAGTTGCGGATAGAGATTGGGCATTAGGCAGAGTTCTAGTGCTGGAGAGAGTTGTGGAGAAAGATTGAGCATTAGGCAGAGTTCTAGTGGTGATATTTTTGGTGGTGTTGAGAGAGGGGAACCGGGCCCTCCTGAAGCGGATAGACTGGACAGACACTTGGCTGGACACAGAGCTGCTGTCAGACTGAGATGAACTCTCCTCATCAGAACTGACCTCAGAGCTCTCCAATGGGCTCTCATCTTCATCCTCCTCATCAGAGGTCCCAGAGTTGCTGCTGGTCGATAAACTGGAGCCGATGTCGGAGTCGTTGTTGAGGCGCTCTGAGTAGCAACTGGACTCCGTGTCACTGCTGTAGCTCTCCGGGAACCCCCCCACATGTTGATGCGGGTGACGATGGTGGTGATCGTGGTGGTCGAGGTAAAACTCGTGTCCAATGTCAAAATGGCTCAGAGTTGTCCGGTTGTGGTTGTAGTGTGTTTTGGGCTTTCTGCAGCACTTGGGCTGCACGAGGAGCACCGGGTGGTGTGTGTGAGAGTAAGTGTGTGAGTGTGTGTGTCTGCTCCTGCTCCATGACTGCCTCGCGCCGCTGCTGCCCATATCCCTGCCGCCGCCCCCCTCGCGCCTCCTCTTCCTTTTGTGAAGTAGGTCGCCGGTTGCAGAGAGCCTGGACTGAGCAGCAATGGCGGACTGAAACAACACTGGTTGCCGGCTCACCACGCTCCGGAAAAACGAGTGTCCCTGGCTAAACGCAACGCAATTGCTCGGTATTTGACCAGTTTCATAGTTTTTAAAGGGTTTACATGATGATTTGGTGACAGAGGAGTAATCCCGACCGAGGGATTTATTGTAAATTTGAGGTAGATTGGAGTCGGGGCGCAAGGTTGGTTGTTCTCTCCTGCCGGCTTTGTTTTTGAGGGACTTAGTCTGTGGAACGCTGTGCAAACTTAACCAAACTTTGTCCCTCCATAACCCGGCAGGGTGCGTGTCTGCGTTGAGCTTGCCTTCGCCCACACCCTCCGGTAAACTGGCTTTCTTTGCTTTTCTTTTGTTGGATTTTAACACGCGCTCCGTTTTGCAGGAGAAATAAAGCGCCTCTACGTCCTCCCGTGATATCAGAGTACATTTAGCCGCGTGGAAAGCAATAGAATTGATTGCTTTGAGCTTTCTTAACTCCTCCAAATCACAGTGGTGTTTTTTAACGTTCAGGTGATCCATGCGTTTGTGCACGGTGGTTCGGGGAATATTTTTCAGCAGGTCGGTGAAGACCTGGGAGAGGGCGAACATTTGTTTTCCTTTTATCAGCAGGTATCCCAGCCTCACTCCCTGCATCTCCTCAAACCCAAACTTCAGGTCTCCCATGTTGCTTTTCACTCTCTATTGTAATAATCTCAGCATTTAACTCGGTCAGATGTATTCATGCAGCCACGAAAATAAAGGAATAAACTCCCTGTTTTGAGCTCAATGCATTCTGACTCGCCGGCCGCTGCTGATGCGTCCTAGTAGGCTACCTCCAAGCTGCGTCATGAACAGGCAAACTTTGAGATGCCGAGTTAAATGGAGTGGTATCGGATGGGTTCACAGCATCAATCCCCGGGCCCTGCCACGGACCAGGCATGGTGGAGGAATGCGAGGGATTACCGCCAGGCCGGCTGCTGGCTGTCTGCTATCCCCTGTCTCTCCTCCTGTCCTGCTCACTCCCTCTGACCGGCAGCACGACAGGAAGGTGTATACCACTGCCACAACGAGAGGATAAAAAAGAGAGAGGGGTAGGGAGAGAGCTACACAGAGAGAGGGAGGGAAAGAGAGAGGGGGGGGGGAGGGATGGAAGGAGAGAGAGAGAATAAGAGCCAAAATGCAGCTGCTCTCCTGGATTCGGGGTTAGCCACAAATAAAATGACAGAGGGGAAGTGCACGAGCCCGGAGACACCTTCATCAATTAATGCCCTCAGACTCGAAGCTTATTGGACGCCGCTGACAGGTGATGCAATAAAAATGGATATTCCACCCCCTGACACCCCCCTCTCAAACCCCCCGTTGATTACCATACTATTGTACCTCCACCTCCGTTTGTTAAGTATGCTAAATAATTCCGCTATGACAAGTTCATATTTCAATATTGTTTTTTAACAGATGAAGTGGTATAGCTGAACTTGCTGAAATGGGCAAGTCGTCTTCTATATCCTGCTAGTAGGCTATTTATGGCGTTATGCCTATATCGCTGTCAGTCAAACAATGTGGGATTATTGAGAGCACAAATATCATTTCAAAGAAATATAGGCCAATAGATGGCATATAATTTTCATGGTTAAATTCAGACATGTTTGAATTCAGACGTCTGTCAATCTGTCTTAACCCCCTTGCTAATTCTATTGTGAAGGTTTGTTGTAACATTCTTTCAAATGGACTCAGACAAAGAGATTTCCATTTTTCACCTGAGTAGAACGTTGTTTGAACTCCCCAATGTAGAGTTATGTAGGGGTACTCGAGGAAATTAATCTTAAACATGAGCTTTTTTAGTTATTTCGTGAATTTCAAGGGTGAAAGGAGATCTCATTCTAACGACGATTTAGCCAAACCTTTACGCATAGCGACACATATATGCATGGGCGGCTTATTATTTCAGAATTAATACAAACATAGGCATACATACACCATTTTGTTATATTTGATTATTATATTTGATGAGTTTTCGATACCATTCTACATTTTGTTGAATGCATTTAGGTTGAAACTTGGTGAATGGTCAATGTGTGTCTGTGTGCCCTCTTACATTTTGTATTTATTAAGGATCCCCATAGCGTGTGTGTATCTCTTCACAGTCCGCGTTGTTCCAAAGGTGTAATTGTATCTTTTCAGGCTTGGAGAGACATTGGGTCAGCGTGCATTGCCGTTCACCTCGGTATTAATGGTCAGTCTTTCTCACGGTCTTATTCTAAACCGATAGATATGCTATTTCTATCTCAGCCACCGAGTCTGCTGTTCCCTGGTCCACCACGATAAAAACATAAGCAACGTGACGGACGATTAGTCTGGGAAAAGCTCTTGCTTTCACTTGCTGTAAAAGTGCACGCTCAGAGTTGCTTTTCTCCAAGGCATCTTCTGCAAACGTGATAATAATTAATATCAGGTTTATTATAGGCCTATTGAACATAGGCATATCAGTATGTATTTTGGTAAAACACACACACACACACTGTTTAAGGCTCTATCATGCACATGTTGATAATGGGTTGATATTCTGAGAGCAGAGCAGGGTGAAGCTGAAAGGAGAAATGTCACACTGTGCCATATCATCACTAAACTGCGCCCTGCTCCTAATGTAAAGAGGCCTTTAATGGGTTGTTAATTGTTATTGTTGTTGTTGTTGTTGTGTGTGTTCGTGTGAGACAACAAGCATGCATAGGAGATATATATGATCATTAATGATGACGGTTTAACCCGTACAAGTATATTTCCCTTGGTTTTATCGCTAATTTTGGTAAATTTACGGTATAGGCCTAGGCTTCGCAGCTCTCAGTGAGCCCGCAGATGATCTGGAGAAATGACCGGCGATGGCGCTATACGGACTCGTTGAATTGTAAAATTAACGAAAAGAGAACATGCAAATCATGGAAACTGTTTCTGAGGCACATAGTCGCGGGTTCGAATCCAGGCTCTATCACATCCGGCCGTGATTGGGAGTCCCATAGGTCGGCGCACAATTGGCCCAGAGTCGTCCGGGGGAAGGCCGTCATTGTACATAAGAATGTGTTCTTAACTGACTTGCCTAGTTAGATAAAGGTTACATTTTTAAATGTAAAGTTGCAGAGGATTGTGGTGAGGGAAGGATGTAAGAAAAGGGGCGAGGGAGCGTGAGTGAGAGGGAGAACTTTGGAATTCTACATCCTGCCCTTGCAGTTTAATTCCATAACAATATAAAGAACGCATTGTTGGTTGGTGCTTTTCCACTAAGGAGCTCCAATGTACTTCGATTATTTGTGAAAGGTAGGCTACATTGGGGAGTGTTTTCTTTGTTTGTTTATTTATCCTATTTGTTTGTTATTTTGTTATATTATTATAGGCTATAATGTCAACGAAGTGGTTGTTGTAATTGTGATGATTTACCCTATTCAATGGATGACTCCGTCATATTACCGACATAAGAACTCCAGTCTCACCTCCACAGAAAGAAATACACAACTTCCTGACTCATTTGTTGTACTACTCTGCTTCAGTCCTACACAGCCGGTTCTATGGGCCATATATTATCATCAAGTCTTTAGGCGCTTCTAAACCACTATTGCACATTCATTAACGTGTGTTTACTTAGCAGCCTGTGATCCAGGGCCAGGTACAAGTGGAAGCACATCCCGGCCTGTAGCTCCCTGCTGAGATCGAGGGCTGAGCGGTGTCAGCAGGCCGCAGAGTCGGGAGACCAAATGGCCTGATATTACTATCGATGCTGAACTGTACGCACCGTCATTAGGAGGTTTTCGGTTCCACCTGAATTGTGTGTGTAGCGTATATACGTGGTAAGTAGCCTACATGTACTAAGTAGGCAAGGAGGAAGGCACAATATGCATGAGACACTTGGTCTTTCACCTCGCTCTCTCTCTCTCTCTCTGTGTGTGTGTGTGTGTGTGTGTGTGTGTGTGTGTGTGTGTGTGTGTGTGTGTGTGTGTGTGTGTGTGTGTGTGTGTGTGTGTGTGTGTGTGTGGGTGTGTGTGTGTGTGTGTGTGGTGGGGGGAAACTTTAATCCAACCCAGCCCACATCATGACTTTTCCCAATTGTACCATCTTCAGTGAACCGAGTTATCATGCATAAAGTATTCTATAGCTTTTGAGGTGTGTGTGGATAATTGTTTTGCCTTCGGATGGACAAAGGAGAAGGGTCCTCTGTTAGCAGAGCTCCACCCTGAGGCCTGATCCGTGGGGATTATGGCTCTACCTCTCCAGCCCTGCCCGGCCACAGAGAGCCAAAGATAGCCGGGCTGGAGAATGTTTGGTTGGATAAAACATATGGTTTGATCTCGCCTTGCAGATATAAAAACGTTTGTAGCTTCATCAATACTCATCAATAGTTTATACAGATGTCATCACTGTTCTGTTCGGAACATTGTCTGAAGTCACTCGGCCTGAAGAAGTTAGCAGACAGACAGAAATATAAGGCCTGTCTGTTTTCGGGTTGAGGGAATGTCGGCATAGCAAATCATTGAGTTTACAGGCCAACAGAATAAATCTAGTCTGATTGGACACTGAACGTTTTTAGCCCTTAAACACATATGTTTGCTGTCATAGGTTAACGATCCTGTTATGAATAAAACAATAATAATTAAGTAAAGTGACACGTTCACAGGGTCAGGGGGAATCATGTATAGGGATATCAAAAATTATGCAGAAATTGATACAATGATTTGTAGGCCCCTACTCATCGATCCATTCTCCAATCATTTCTTAAATTGACCCACCCTGAATTAAGCAATGACGCGTAAAAATAAGGTATTTTTTTTGTCGTGCAATAGATATTTAAATGATGTGATGATGTAGAAAAGACGCATGTGCCCCATCGGATCAACCCAAAGGGCAATTAAAAAATGTGACAAAGTAGACTGAATGTTTTGTATTGAACCCGTACCCAAACCTATAGTCTACAACCCATAGCCTAATTTCACTGATATTGTAGGCTAAAGACCCTCGAATCATTATTGTGTGTAACAAGGTAAATTAGGCCTACTGTGAATTTCATTTGTGTAATTTCAGGTTATGGGGAAACCTACAGTGCATCTTTTTTTTTTATACAAGCCAACATTTTATACAACCTTAAAGAATGAATCAAATTACCAAAAATATATATTATTTTATGTGAAACCCAAAAATGTATATTTAGTATTTGTTCATGGTCCGTGCTATTCCCCTGTGCTCTATATGAACCTCCCTATTGCAGCTCGGTATTTTCTTGCTCTGGATAGCGTTTTAAGATCGACATTTTTAAACCACGCATTTGTTTACCCATTACACATTGTTTGCTTATATAAGCTAAACGTTTGGGCTGCTCTTTCGTTTTGTGTTGCAGTTCTGTAGCCTATTTAACATCGATATTCCTATCAGCTGCTACAGGCTATTCAGAAGTTGTGGCTACTGTTGCCTGCGTTTCTCCGGCCCATTGTGAGAGGAGCCCCCTCGGTCCCTCTCTTCTCTTCTCTCCCTCTGAGCTCAGCCGGTCAGGCCGGTGGACTGCAGATGACTCACGCCCCAGAGCGGCACATCAGAGTTCTGCACCTCAGCGAGCTGCATGGAAGCTCGATAATACCGGGGGAATACCGCGACCAGAGAGACCCGACTGTCAGACTAGCCTCCTGCCTTTCCCGGGGCGCACATTCATCACTCGGGCGGATAGATATGTTTGTTGTAATGTGCACGTGTGCTTTTGGCGAAGACATGGCTGCGCAGATGGAGGAGATTGGCGGATTAGAGCGAGTGGAAGGTAAGAGGGACACACACACACACACACTTAGTCATTCACACACACATGCGCACGCACTCACACGCGTCCGCGCTTTTCTCGGAAAACGATGCAGAACAAAGAACAAAGAACAAGAGTAATGTTTCCCTCTCGTTTACACTTCTAAAGCATTTTCTTGGCCTTTATAGCCTACAGGATGTGGTTGCGCGCAGGTATAGTCTATTTGAGAGACGTGTGAAGTGAATACGAAGAAAAAAAATACAGGCCAATGGGCCGAACACCCAGTAGAATATTTGAGGATTAAACAACATAAATCGGCCTCCCATTACGAACGTATATGCAGTTATTTTAAGAAAATATGCCCACGTGGAAATGTTGAGGCACAAGACTTTAAAACCTGTGGTGTAGCTATTATATTAGGTGTATGTGAGTGCGCGTGTTTCCCATGTGGGAAAACCACACCACAAAACGGATATCTGTCAACCGTGATTAAATAGCTGAATAACTCCCGTTCGTGTTTCGGTTGATTTCTTAAAAAGCAAACCCGTTGCTCTGAAAGTGCTTCACTCTACCCAAACTCTGAAATCCCAAAACCTTAACCCTTGAAACCAACTTGCTTCTCTAACACCCAACTCATAGTGTGCATTTTATTAAACGTGTCCCTTTCCCCACCCTGCCCCAAGTCAGTTTTGCAATGAGTTTTAAGGATACACTTGGTCGAGGCACTTGTAGATAGGCTTTTTACGGCACAAATTCACTAGCCATGCCAAAACAAATAAATTATCTTTGGTCGGATCCCCCCTAAGAATGCGATTTTACATGCAATCTGAGCCAGAAGTGTGAGCGTGTTGTTGCTGGGTGGGGGGGGGGGGGGGGGGGGGGGGGCACCAGAGAGGAGAGGATGTAGGCCTATGTCCAATAGCTATGCAGGCTGTTGCCACAGTAGTGTCTGACGCATCACCACTGCTCCAGTAGATGTGGAGGATGTGATTTATTGTCAGATCTAAGCACACGACCCATTCCCTTGACCTTTCTTGAATACCACACGTTTTGGAAGGAGGCTTATTTCCCACACACACAAAAAATGATTTTTCGTGTATATTACACATCATTTCGCGTGCATGTCATGCATTTTACTTTCTCATGTTTTTAGGGGAAGCTTAACATGTAGCTTGCAACTTAGTCTTTACTTCATAGCCCAATTAATTTACCTCCATACAATCTCTACCAGCTTAATAGCCCCGTCATGCTATTGTAGGCTGTTTTTATTTAAATAATTGAATTGATGTGAAATGTAATTTAATATAGGCCTAGTTCTATACAATCATTTAATATAGCCTACATTACAATCAAACATGGCTACTTTATTTCATTGACAGTGGAGGGGTAACATAGTTTTAATTTCAGCATGATTATTTCATCAACATTTTTTTATAATAATAGTACATCTGATCTAACATTAATCCTCAATTATAAACAACAACATTTCAGTCAATGAATTGGTGCATCAATTTTTGATGACCAACAATATTCGTGTGCAATAAGCTATTCGTCTGTCAAATTTTAACATTCTTTCAAATCTAAAACATATCACAAATCACAGCACAATAAATGAACACGGTCTATTTTATGGACAGGGATATGGCCTGTAGTCTAGCGATTTGTTACCTATCAACGTACCAATAAATAATTAATAAGGACGCCAATGGGTCTTAGAATTAGGAAATATGCTGTGTGTAGCCTATGGATGGTGTATAGCTCTATTGTGCAACCCATTAACCAACCCTCCAGGCCTGAGGTTGTAAAGGGACGTCCCCCTTCCACTCCGACGAGGCTGAGACACACCAAGGCCGCCTGCAGAGGGGCAGGACCGGCCTGGTAGTGTTTATTTTCAAATCAAATCAAATTGTACGTGTCACATGCGTCAAATACAACAGGTGTAGTAGACCTTACAGTGAAATGTTAACTTACAAGTCCTTAACCAACAATTCGGTCTTAAGAAAAATAGGTGTTAATAAGAAAGTATCTACTAAATTAAACTGAAGTAAAAAAAAACTGCAATAATAAATAATTAAAGAGCAACAATAAAATAGCAGTAACCAGGCTATGTACCAGTACAGAGTCAATGTGTGGTGGTACAGGTTAGTCAAGGTCATTTACATGATATGTACATGTAGGTAGAGGTAAAGTGGCTATGCACAAATAATAAACAGAGAGTAGCAGCAGCTAGAAATGGGGGGTGTCAATGTAAATAGTCCTACTATATGTCAACTATGATTTGGGAAAAAGTATAAAAAAGCTAAATATGGAGATAGCAAGGCTACTTGTTAGACCATTCTGGTAATCCAGATTCATAAATTGAACAGTTGTGGAGGGTGTAAGAGCAAATGCGCCCAATCTCATTCATGGAGTGTTATGGCCCTCCCCCACTGTCCCACGGTCTCCTCTCCCTTCCCTCTGGAAAAGAAAGGAAAATGCAGCTCTCTTCAGTCTTAGGTGCTTCCTTAGCTGAGAGAGAGAGTGAGGGTAATGTTTACTGTTCATTTTATTGTTTATTTCACTTTTGTATATTATCTACTTCACTTGCTTTGGCAATGTTAACATATGTTTCCCATGCCAATAAAGCCCCTTGAATTTAATTGAATTGAGAGAGACAGCATTCCCTACCCCATATGCCCCCCTAGGCAAAACTATGACAACATAACAAACAAAAACAGGTCACAACTCCTGCAGCTATGTCGCACGCTGGGTATGTACATAGTCAATGGTAGGCTTCGAGGGGAACCCTATGGTAGGTACACCTATAGCTCATCTTTTGGCTGTAGTACTGTTGACTACTTTATCACTGACCCCAACCCAGAGTCTCTCAGAGCGTTCACAGTCATTCCACTGACACCCCTATCAGATCATAGAAAAATCACAGTCTACTTGAACAGAGCAATACTCAATCATGAGGCATCAAAGCCAAAGGAACTGAGTAATATTAGGAAATGCTATAGATGGAAGGAATGTAGTGTAGAAACCTACCGAAAAACAATTAGGCTAAAACAAATTCATTCCCTTTTAGACAACTTCTTGGACAAAACATTCCATTGTAATAGTGAAGGTGTAAACTTGGCAGTATAAAATCTTAACAGTATATTTGACCTCTCAGCTTCCCTATCAAATCTAAAAATGTCAAACAGGAAACCGAAGAAAATGAACAACAATGACAAATGGTTTGATGAAGAATGCAAAACAATAAAAAAGAAATTTGAGAAACCTGTCCAACCAAAAACACAGAGACCCAGAAAACCTGAGTCTACACCTTCACTATGGTGAATCACTAAAACAATACAGAAATACACTACAGAAAAAGAAGGAACAGCACGTCAGAAATCAGCTCAATGTAATTGAATAATCCATAGACTCTAACCACTTCTGGGAAAATTGGAAAACACTAAACAAACAACAACACAAATAATTATCTATCCAAAATGGAGATGTATAGGTAAACCACTTCTCCAATCTTGTTGGCTCAATAACAAAGAACAAACAGCAAAAACATATACATTAAAGACCACCAGAACCCACTGGATTCTCCAATTTCCTTGAATGAACTCATGGACAACAAAAAAACCTCCAACCCAAAAAGGCCTGTGGTGTTGAAGGTATCCTCAATGAAATGATAAAATATACAGGCAACAAATTCCAATTGGCTAAACTAAAACTCTTTAACATCATCCTTAGCTCTGGCATTTTCTCCAATATTTGGAACCAAGGACTGATCACCCCAATCCACAAAAGTGGAGACAAATTTGACCCCAATAACTACCGTGGGATATGCGTCAACAGCAGTCTTGGGAAAATCCTGTGCATTATCATTAACAGCAGACTTGTACATTTCCTCAGTGAAAATAATGTACTGAGCAAATATCAAATTGGCTTTTTACCAAATGATCATACGCCAGACCACGTATTCACCCTGCACACCCTAAATGACAAACAAACCAAAACAAAGGCAAACTCTTGTCATGCTTTGTTGAGTTAAAAAAACAACAACATTTGACTCAATTTGGCATGAGGGTCTGCTTTACAAATTGATGGAAAGTGGTGTTGGGTGAAAAACATACAACATTATAAAATCCATGTACACAAACAACACACACATTTCTTCCCATAGGGCTGTGGGGTGAGACAGGGGTGCAGCTTAAGCCCCACCCTCTTCAACATACATATCAACGAATTGGCGAGGGCAGTAAAACAGTCTGCAGTATCCTGGCCTCACCCTACTAGAACCTGAAGTCAAATGTCTACTGTTTGCTGATGATCTGGTGCTTCTGTCACCAACCAAGGAGGGCCTACAGCAGCACCTAGATATTCTGAACAGATTCTGCCAGACCTGGGCCCTGACAGTAAATCTCAGTAAGACCAAAATAATGGTGTTCCAAAAAAGATCCAGCCGCCAGGACCACAAATGCAAATTACATCTAGACACTGTTGCCCTATAGCACACAAAAAACCTTAGTATAAACATCAGCATCACAGGTAACTTCCACAAAGCTGTGAACGATCTGAGAGACAAGGCAAGAAGGGCCTTCTATGCCATCAAAAGGAACATCAAATTCAACATACCAATTAGGATCTGGCTAAAAATACTTGAATCAGTTATAGAACCCATTGCCCTTTATGGTTGTGAGGTCTGGGGTCTGCTCACCAACCAAGAATTCACAATATGGGACAAACACCAAATTGAGACTCTGCATGCAGAATTCTACAAAAATATCCTCTGTATACAACGTAAAACACCAAATAATGCATTCCGAGCAGAATTAGGCCGATACCCGCTAATGATCAAAATCCAGAAAAGAGACGTTCAATTCTACAACTACCTAAAAGGAAGCGATCCCCCAAATCTTCCATAACACCTACAGAGAGATGAACCTGGAGAAGAGTCCCCTAAGCAAGCTGGTCCTGGGACTCTGTTCACAAACACAAACAGACCCCACAGAGCCCCAGGACAGCAACACAATTAGACCCAACCAAATCATGAGAAAACAAAAAGATAAATACTTGACACATTGGAAAGAATTAATAAAAAAACAGAGCAAACTAGAATGCTATTTGGCCCTAAACAGAGAGTACACAGTGGCAGAATACCTGACCACCGTGACTGACCGAAACATAAGGAAAGCTTTGAATATGTACAGACTCAATGAGCATAGCCTTGCTATGTGCCGTCACAGCAGCAAGATTTGTGACCTGTTGCCACAAGAAAAGGGCAACCAGTGAAGAACAAACACCATTGTAAATACAACCCATATTAATGTTTATTTATTTTCCCTTTTGTACTTTAACCATTTGCACATCGCTACAACACTGTATATACTATCACATTTGTAATCTCTTTATTATTTTGGAACTTCTGTGAGTGTAATGTTTACTGTTCATTTAAATGTTTTATTTCACTTTTGTATATTATCTACTTCACATGCTTTGGCAATGTTAACATATGTTTCCCATTCCAATAAAGCCCCATGAATTGAATTGAGATAGACAGAGAGAGAAAGAGAGAGAGAGAGAGAGAGAGAGAGAGAGAGAGAGAGAGAGAGAGAGAGAGAGAGAGAGAGAGAGAGAGAGAGAGAGAGAGAGAGAGAGAGAGAGAGAGATAGATGGTCATCACCATGCATATTGTAGTAAGCATTTCACTGTTAGTCTACACCTATTGTTTAGGAAACGTGTGACAAATAACATTTGATTTGATTTTGGTTTGATCACCAAGCAGAGGCTAACTAAAAGCTGGCTAACATGTGCCTTCCAGGAGTATCAACATGCCATATATCTCAGACTACACATGGCTGTGAAGACTCTCTGGCCCAGCTCGCTAATTACTCATTACATACCGTGTAATTATACGTTTGGCTTATTGTTAGAACCAACAGACAGATGACTGAATGAGGCACTGAAGCCATGCCATGCGTCAGCTCATCCTCAGGTCCGTGCGATATAGAACTAGAACTTTGAGTTGGTGTGTATGCTTGTGTGTGTGTGTGTGTGTGTGTGTGTGTGTGTGTGTGTGTGTGTGTGTGTGTGTGTGTGTGTGTGTGTGTGTGTGTGTGTGTGTGTGTGTGTGTGTGTGTGTGTGTGTGTGTGTGTGTGTGTGTGTGTGTGTGTGTGTGTGTGTGTCGTTGCATAATTATTATGTTGTTTAATTATTTAAAAACACGAGTGCAGACAGTATAAAACCATTTTGATAAATCATATATTTGTTAACAAGCTACTCATAACGAACAACAGCCACCTATGGAGGCGAGGCGAACAATAATGCAAACAATAGATCAAAAGAGAAGGTACTCGAGTAAAAAAGACAATTATGCATTTATAAAAGCTTTGTTATTAGTTGACCATACGTTTTCCACTCATTTCTGTCAGGAAAGCCATACGCCACAGCTTCATATGATGTTCGATATTGCAGCCTAACAATCGACACACAAATAAGATCCAATTTATTTAGTGGCCTTTTTTGTTAACGAGCAAGGTTGTGTGTGTGTGAGAGAGAGAGAGGGAAGGAGGAGTTTATCATTACCCCTCCATACATGATCTGAACATCAATTATTAACGGTGTTGATCTAGCGTCAATGTTCATCATACACAACAAGGCCGATTTGGCTGTATGAATTCGGTTTGATGAAGGCTGGTCTTAACCAATCTTTTACACCTATAGTTTCTCACCCCCCAACCTGGTTTACCCTCCACGTTATCTGGTTCAGTCTCCCCATAGACCCGATGTCCCATTCACAGTTTTGTTCTAGTTCTGAACTAGAGAGGATTTTCGACATGAACAGTCAAGTGTGAAATATTTAAAATGTTGCCTGCATGGGAAATAATTGTAAGACATAAGACAGAAGGTAAAATAAATAGGCAAATTATTTGGTCGAAATTTAGACAAAAATGTATTTATTTATGTTGGTTGTTATATATTTTATATTAATTTTCATAATTATACAGGTAGCCTATGCGATGTATTTCATTTTTTAGAGTTCAGTGATTACACAATTTGTTTTGAAAACCTGTTCTTTCGTATTCCACCACCATGCCTTCTATATATAGGTCTTTACTCTGCAGTTTTCCCACTTAATCCCCACGGCCCTTAGGCCTCCAGGCTGCATGCAAGACAACCCCCATCGCCATGAGTGTCGTATGGAACAGGACAGTCATGCAGTGTCATGTTGGTTTAATGTAGCCTATGGTCTCTGCCCGTGTTAATAAGCAGTCTCTCGACTGAACAGAGGACTGACTGCCAGATACCGTTGGCCATCATTTGTCTGAAGTGGTAGCCAACAGTGGGAGGGGCTGAGGAGGCCATATTTAATACAATAATTCATAGATGGTAGATGGTGATTTCCAAATATCTTTAGTGGGATGGTATGCACATTCATAAAAACACCCAGATGCTGGACTAGAGGGTAAACTGAGAAAGACCCAGCTTGGCTTCGAAACGCTGCCCAACCGATTAAAATAAACGTTGAAAGTTGCCTACCAGGCATATTTATTATTTCATCATTTCACAATTTCATTCACACAACATTGAACATTTCTTAGTCTTTTAACCATTTGCCCAATCATTGAGCATAGGCCTATAGACGTATCCTACAGTTAATGGAACGTGACAAGTGATTGAAAAGGGTTGTGTAAAGACAAAGACAATATATAATTATATGGTTTACTAAATTCGGTAAAAAACCATATAGGCCAAGTATAAAAAAAGAGAAGAACATTTTTTTCAGGCATTGTTTTGGAAATGTGAATGGGGTCAATTCGTATTAAGTTTTTCTCATTTTAAAAGGGTTGCATTTCACAGGGGCTGAAGTTTGGAGTCAGCAGAACTGTTTCTGCTATGTTACCGAGACCCTGACAAATACAATACATCATAAATTATATTCTAAACATGTGCAAAACCTTACCTTGAAATATATAACATCTGAGAGCAAATCCAAGAAACCAACCGCAATAGTTGTTCAGCCTTTGGATGAATTTGGATCCTAGTCATAAGAAGCATGGCACTGCATGACAGAAAACATATTTGGGAATGTTGGTCAGATGTAGAAATGTCTCTCTTTAACAGTTACAGTGTACTACATCAGTGGAGATCAAATCTGTCATGTCAGGGTTAAACATGAAGCTCACCTGTCTCAAACACTAACCACAACAAACTATAACAAGTCACATGAGGTGTGGAACTCCCAAAAACATTTTACATGGTAAAATGTGATGTTGATACAAAAAGACATTACAGTTCAGTAGGCTATTTTATGAAATACATTTTAAAATACTTGTAAAAAATGGTAGCCTACTTACAAGTTTGGAATTTAAAATATTGAGGATTTTCACGGTTTAATTAAGTATATGCTACTGAAGTTCTTGAACTGTTTATAGGTTCATGACCAAAAATAACTGCGATTTTGTGCCATGTATTAGCCTATAGGCCTAAGAAATTACAAATCTTAGTTTCAAATAGCCTACTATTTTCTTCAAAATAACATATAGGCAAATAACAAACATAGACCCAATAACAGAATAGGCATATGTTTGTTATAGGCCGCCTATATGTTATATGTGTTGGCTATATTATAGTTTTCTACAAAACAGCATATATATTTGACACTGACCCCTGTGCCAGCAGTGTGCGTCATTAAAATTAAGCCAATATATAACCTCGCTATATAGTTTCCCTTAGTAAACCTGTTATAGGGGCACTGAATTGTAATAGGAAGCAGCGCAGAAGTAATTTCCTCTCGCCAATGCATGAACCCTCTTCTCTCTGAGCACGAAGAGAGCACATGTACGGGAAGACTTAGACTTAATCAAGTGCAAGTTGTAAAAATAATTTGCTATTTCAGTGTTTCAGTAGCCTCCAACCCTCCGACAGCTGCCCCCCTCGCCTTCCTTTGTTCTCGCCAACTCTAATAGGTTTTCCCCTGCCACACACAATTCACTTTTTTTCCTTTTTCTCCCCTCTTCCCCTTTTCCCCGTTTTGTGCGGAGCCCAGTGTGGACTGGAGCATTTGAGCAATTTGAAATTAAAGACAACAATAGGGAGACCACTCCCGGGGACCTCTCGCTCTCCACATTACACGGAAGACGCTCGTGTGCTCTCCCGCATTATTGGCAAGTCATTACGTTTCTCTGGAAACCAAACCGGGAGCGAGCGGGAGACTTCTGAGGGCTCGCGGACGGTGATGCAAGCAGAATATGTCCATGCACAGTGCAGTTTCTCTGATTGATTCAACCAAGATTATGTAATTAACGTTTAAAACAAAAGTGTAATGCAATTTTGTTTAAAAAGTGTGCTTTTGCATTTCATGTGTGTAAAGTGTAAGTAATTTACTGAGTTGAACATTTAATTGAAAAAATATATATATATATATTGATTTGACATGCCCAGTTCTGTTAAAACAAACATTTATTAGAATATTTGGGATTTATTTTAGATCATAATTTGACTATTGAGTCTTTCAAGAGTTAAACACAAAAATACACATGTAAACATATTATTTCAGCTCCATTCATGCTTTATGTAGGCCTTCTATGTTTTTCTCTAATTTAAAATTCTAGCAGTAATGTTTGAGAGCAGATTTGACTGTATACAATTATCCCACTCATTCTAACCCCCGAGTAATTCCACATACATTTCTCCCTCACTGTGCCTATTCCTTAAACCATTTTGCAACATACACACACACACACACACACACACACACACACACACACACACACACACACACACACACACACACACGCACACACACACGGGATGATATATAGGCCTAATTGGAAAGGCAATGACAGTGACACAAACAAACACTTATGTTTTATTCAGGGCTAATGTAAAGGCAGTGGGCACTGTGGCTAATAGTGTTTGCAACCAACAAAAAACCTGGGCCATGCATGCATCATGCAATTCACCATGAAACGTTCATATGCAAATAGAAGTTGACCTACAGTGTCTTAGTGCTCAATGAATGACATTATATTCTTTGAAAGCAAAATTATGTCTAGGTTTTCTAAACATGGTTTTAAACTATAGGCCTTGGCTACATCTTTATGCTATTTAAAAAAATCTTTAATGACAACAATAGCCTACAAACAATAGAGAAATCATCATACGTGTTTTTGTTATGATATGGTATGCATAATGCATATTTTAAAAACCTCATGTTGGTATTTGGTGGATACAATGCTGCCAATCGCAATTCACCATTTGTAAAAACCACGCATGGCAGTAGCTAGTGTTACAAAAGTTTCCAAAGCAAACACATTCGTTTTAAAAGGCCATGTGGAGTCAAAATGGCGCCACGCAAACTGGCAACACTCTTTGAGCCAATCACATCCATCCTTTCAGCGCTGTCACTGGCCATTCGTGATTACGCACTTCCACTTTCCGACCGGCCGCTTCTTCTCGCTCGCGCGGTGTGTAAGCCTTCGCTGAAGTGGAAAAAAGACGGTGTCGAAACGGATTGTAAACACGACTAAAACATGACATTTCGGCCAAGTGAGACCAAAAGCGTTGTCACAGTGGGTAGATGAGGATCTTCTGCAAAGGTTTAGGCTCATCTTTGTTGTCTTCGCATGTTCACTTTCTCCGTAGATGGTCTCCGGCGAGCTGTGCCTGGCAGCGGACAACGACTTTTTGGCAAATAATATGAAGGAGATGATTGGAGGTTGCTGCGTGTGCTCAGACGAGAGAGGCTGGGCAGAAAACCCTCTCGTCTACTGTGACGGTCACGGCTGCAATGTTGCAGTCCATCAAGGTAAACACCGAATAAAGTCAAATGCATGTAACATGAAATGTGCTTGACTAACATCCGATAACTAACGTTAGCTAGTTGCTAGCTAGCTCGCTAAGGCTAGCTATCGCGGTTGATCGTCTGCCATGAAGCTGGCTAGCTATCAACGTTAGCTGTGGTGTATTCATTACGTTGATTCTGTTTTAAAAAATGGAAGCAAACGGAACGAAACGGGGAGTGATCTACCCGCGTTTGTCCAGTAGGGATGGTCGTTTTCTATGTTTGCTTCCGTTTGGTTTTTAAATGGTAAACGGTTTCCGTAATGAATACTCCCCTACTCTAGCTAGTTTTGCTATTAGCTAGCTAGCGAACTATTCAGCTAGCCAATAGCCAAGGTTATATTGTTAGTTAGCTAACGTTAGTTCTATTCAATCGACAGTTGTTCGCGCGTATATTGTGGTAATGTTAATCATTGGTTAAGATAAAGTAGCTAACATGTTATTTAATTTCTACGAGTTGTATAGCCAAGAAAACATTACAGCCTATCTTGACAACTACAGACATTTTGTTACTTTAGCCAACTCCATACCCACGCTACCTAGCTAGCCTTCCTGTCTAGTAGGTATGGAGTTGGCTAAAGTAACTAACATTTCTGCAGTTGTCAACATTGGCTGTAATGTTATCCTGGCTATACTATTTGTAGAATTTTGCAAACATGTTGGCTACAAGGTCTTACCCAATGATACACATTACCACACTATCCGTGATAGCCAACTACTAAATCATATTTGCCCAATATATTGGCAGATAAGTTTTGTAAACAATCGTGCCATGCGGTTAGGGAACTAGCTAAGTTGTTATACAGAAGGAACCAGGCTGTGTAGCTAGTTTAAGATTGTCTGCAACACATTAAACCCAAACAAGACAGATGGTTTCACAGATCCAAAAAACAATGTCAATGGTACTCAGATTCTGTTGACAAAGTCACAATCAGAACTAGGCTGACTGACTCTGGTATCCAGTCAATACTGGTGATTTTGGCTTTGTGAGAGAGAAACGCGTGATCATTGTCATGCTTCGTTTCTTAGTTGTCATAATTCTGGTGAATTGAATATCTGGCCTCTTACCCATACAACTAAACACACCTATTTGTACATGCTTTAGACCCTTGTTATTAAATACGCACCCACCCATTCGTTTTAAATGTGAATTAATTGGGTCAAAATTCAGTTAAGTCAGTTAAGAACAAATTCTTACTTACAATGACAGCCAAACCTGGACGACGCTAGGTCAATTGTGCACCGCCCTATGGGACTCCCAATCACGGCGGGATGTGATACAGCCTGGTTTAGAACCAGGGACTGTAGTGATGCCTCTTGCAATGAAATACAGTGCCTTTACACCTCTGTGCCACTTGGGAGTCTAAATGTAATCTGTAGCTAACCAACACATTGTGACACGGTTGTACCAATCAGTGACCCCTCTGTCCACAACAATATAAACGTTACCCTTTTTATTATCAATGGATTATTTCTGTTGATTAGAGCTGTCCCGACAAAAAAAATCTTGGTCGACCTGAGAGTCGTCCTGTTCTTTCAACCAATCGATTGGTCGAAATGTTTTAACTTATTTTTCCATATATAGACACAAGCCCTTTGTTTGAATAAAATAAACTTACATATGCACTGAGCTTGTCAGATGCTTTAAGCACACGGTTTGATTAAATAATTAAGACACACATGACTTGAGAATTAGCTCCATGGTCACATTGTATTTTTTTAAAAGCGAGTGCCTGTGTGACTAGCACATGTTGTCTCGCTCTACTCCCTACTGCTGCAAAAATGCACCCCAGCACAGCAATTGTTTATTGCTCTGTCCATGCTTAAGCTGCAACGCCATTTCGTTTCTTACTTGTTTCTGACTGACCAGTTATGTTACTGAAGTCCCTAATTTGTTTAGGAAAAACATTCCCTATTCCCTCAACCCTTGCTCTCTTTATGTGAAACATGTGAGCATACCATACATGTGACCAATAGGGTCTGACCTATAGCCTATCATAATCACATCAATAAATTGGTTATAACAAACTCCAAACACAGTAACACGTGACAGCAAAATGGATGCGGAGGATGTGAAAAAGAAACTCAAACTGGGCGGATGTTTACTGGTTGCTCAGGAGGGAAAGGGGAAGTCAGATCTGTGGAAGACATTTGACTTAGTTGTGGAAACTACTGGAGATCAAGAAAAAGGAAGTTATCGGAGCACGCGTTGTGAGAGTATTATGTGTGCCAAAGAGTTGCTGTTAGATTACAATATTATAACTTTTTCTGACCATTTGGAACAGTGTAAACAACACTAAATAAATAAGTGTACCAGAGAGTCTGATCTAACAACGACAAAAAATATATATAAAGCCTTTATTACAGCAGACTAAAAATAGTTGCTTGCATGCATTAATTTGCTGTTTATTGCATAGTGTAATTATTCAATGCTCTCTTTGATATTTAATTTTAAAACTAAAATGCTTGGTTGCATTTCAAGCATGAATGTCTCGTATGCAGTTTGATGTCATGAACAAATTAATTATTGATACATATTGAAATATAGGCCTAAGTAAGTTAGAGTATAAGACTTAACAGGATGTGCTCTTAGGCCTACAAGTAATACAAGGCTACTAATGATAACAACATTACAGATTATTATAACGATGATCATCATAATAAGGAGATCAAGAAAAAGGACGATATATGAGCAAGAGCTGCATGCATATTATGTGACAAACAGGTGCTTTTACTTTACAGTATCATTTTTCTGCCTTTTTGGAACAGTGTAAACAACACTAAATTAGTTATGGGTGGTCACAAGCTATCAAACAAAGCCGAGTTGCTTGAATTTTTGCGCCAGGAGTGGCATAAAGTCAAAACATCAATGTGAAAGACTGGTGGAAAGCATGCAAAGACGCATGAAACCTTTGATTGAAAATCAGGGTTATTCCACCAAATATTGATTTCTGAACTCTTCCTAAGTTAAAACATTCGTATTGTGTTTAAAAATGAATATGAACTTATTTTTTTAGCGTTATTCGAGGTCTGACAACACTGCATCTTATTTGTTATTTTGACCAGTTGTCATTTTCTGCAAATAAATGCTCTAAATGACAATATTTGTTTTAAAAAAAATCACGGACATTTTATTTTGCCCATATTTTGCAGCCCTAGTGTGAGAGAGGTTATTGTGGTTAATAACTGTGTTCTCTCTGCAGCATGCTATGGCATCGTGCAGGTGCCTACTGGACCCTGGTTCTGCAGGAAGTGTGAATCTCAGGAGAGAGCAGCCAGAGTGGTGAGTCTGATCAATAGAATATCAACAATGCATTCTCAGCACTGTATTTTATGATAGAGCTTCCACTTGTATTAAGCTGATACTTTATAGGAAATGATGTGGTATAAATAGGTATTCTCTGGCACTTACTTCAAAGAATTCAACACAATTGGCAACTACCTGGTAGAGCTGGGACAGTAAACCAATAACTATTGTTACCGACCATACTGATCACTTATCGCAGGCATTTTGCATATGTCGTTCATTACAGTAAGTAGCCTATACTAGAGATATGTGAGGTTTGAACTTAAACATATTATGAACTTAAACTTATGCTCTTTGTTATCACATTAATTCAGGCAATTTATGGTGATATGGATGTTTGTCCATATTGCCCAGCTCTACTACCTGGCAGTAAATACTACCATGTGGTGCTTGTATTAACCAATCCAAAAAAACAAGTACAACATCGGTTAATATTACAGTGACAGAGTGGGTCATGTCCAGGGAAGCAACAGGCATGCCTAAGATGCACCCCAGAGTATTTCTCATCCTGGCCGTAGAAATGGTTTAACAGTGGTGTCATAGTCTCTTATGATATTGTGTGGACGAAAACTGTCAGGGATGTTGAGGGATGGCATGCATCCTGTGGAAGGGGTGGAGTAACGGGTGTGAAATTGGCACGACTGGAGAGATAAAAACACACGGACACAGACACACAGGAAAGGGAAGCAGTCTTGGGCAGCAGTATGTTTGTACTGTAGGAAAAGCTGAGGCTTGAAGCCAACTAGGCCCTCCCTTCCTATGCTATGGGTTGGAACCAACTTATACTTATTTCATAAGTGTTGGATCACTGATTACCCAAAAGTGTGTGTTAGAAAGAGATTAGTGCACATGCTTGTGAGTGTATCTAAATCAAATCAAATTTATTTATATAGCCCTTCTTACATCAGCTGATATATCAAAGTGCTGTACAGAAACCCAGCCTAAAACCCCCAACAGCAAGCAATGCAGGTGTAGAAGCACGGTGGCTAGGCAAAACTCCCTAGAAAGGCCAAAACCTAGGAGGAAACCAAGAGGAACCAGGGTATGAGGGTTGGCCAGTCCTCTTCTGGCTGTGCCGGGTGGAGATTATAACAGAACATGGCCAAGATGTTCAAATGTTCATAAATGACCAGCATGGTCAAATAATAATCACAGTGAACGGGTCAGGGTTCCATAGCCCCAGGCAGAACAGTTTAAACTGGAGCAGCAGCACGGCCAGGTGGACTGGGGACAACAAGGAGTCATCATGGCAGGTAGTCCTGAGGCATGGTCCTAGGGCTCAGGTCCTCTGAGAGAAAGAGAGAATTAGAGAGAGCATACTTAAATTCACACAAGACACCGGATAAGACAGGATAAATACTCCAGATATAACAGACTGGCCCTAGTCCCCCGACACAAACTACTGCAGCATAAATACTGGAGGCTGAGACAGGAGGGGTCAGAAGACACTGTGGCCCCATCTGATGATACCCCCAGGCGGCATGGAAGAGCACCAGTAAGCCAGTGACTCAGCCCCTGTAATAGGGTTAGAGGCAGAGAATCCCAGTGGCGAGAGGGGAACTGGCCAGGCAGAGACAGCAAGGGCTTTCCGTCTACCTTCACACTCCTGGGCCAGACTACACTTAATCATAGGACCTGCTGAAGAGATGAGTCTTCAGTAAAGAGTTAAAGGTTGAGGCCGAGTCTGCGTCTCTCACATGGGTAGGCAGACCATTCTATAAAAATTGTTCTATAGGAGAAAGCCCTGCCTCCAGCTGTTTTTTTTTTAATTCGAGGGACAATTAGGAGGCCTGCATCTTGTTACCGTAGCGTACGTGTAGGTATGTACGACAGGACCAAATCGGAAAGATAGGTAGGAGCAAGCCCAAGTAATGCTTTGTAGGTTAGCAGTAAAACCTTGAAATCAGCCCTTGCCTTAACAGGAAGCCAGTGTAGGGAGGCTAGCACTGGAGTAATATGATCAAATTTTTTGGTTCTAGTCAGGATTCTAGCAGCCGTATTTAGCACTAACTGAAGTTTATTTAGTGCTTTATCCGGGTAGCCGGAAAGTAGAGCATTGCAGTAGTCTAACCTAGAAGTAACAAAAGCATTGATTAACTGTTCTGCATCATTTTTGGACATAACATTTCTGATTTTTGCAATGTTACATAAATGGAAAAAAGCTGTCCTTGAAACAGTCTTGATATGTTCGTCAAAAGAGAGATCAGGGTCCAGAGTAACGCCGAGGTCCTTCAGTTTTATTTGAGACGACTGCACAACCATCAAGATTAATTGTCAGATTCAACAGAAGGTCTCTTTGTTTCTTGGGACCTAGAACAAGCATCTCTATTTTGTCCGAGTTTAAAAGTAGAACGTTTGCAGCCATCCACTTCCTTATGTCTGAAACACAGGCTTCCGGACCTCCCGGGTGGCGCAGTGGTTAAGGGCGCTGTACTGCAGCGCCAGCTGTGCCATCAGAGACTCTGGGTTCGCGCCCAGGCTCTGTCATAACCGGCCGCGACCGGGAGGTCCGTGGGGCGACGCACAATTGGCCTAGCGTCGTCTGGGTTAGGGAGGGCTTGGCCGGTAAGAATGTCCTTGTCTCATCGCGCACCACTGACTCCTGTGGTGGGCCGGGCGCAGTGCGCGCTAACCAAGGTTGCCACACGCACGGTGTTTCCTCCGACACATTGGTGTGGCTGGCTTCCGGGTTGGATGCGCTCTGTGTTAAGAAGCAGTGCGGCTTGGTTGCGTTGTGTATCGAGGACGCATGACTTTCAACCTTCGTCTCTCCCGAGCCCGTACAGGAGTTGTAGCGATGAGACAAGATAGTAGCTTCTAAAACAATTGGATACCACGAAATTGAGGAGAAAAAGGGGTACAATTTTAAAAAGAAAGAAAAAAGAAACACAGGCTTCCAGCGAGGGCAATTTTGGGGCTTCACCATGTTTCATTGAAATGTACAGCTGTGTCATCTGCATAGCAGTGAAAGGAAGGAATACCGAAATTAACAGTTAATTTGTCAGAGGACAAACCATTCACAGAGACAAACTGATATCTTTCCCACAGATGAGATCTAAACCAGGCCAGAACTTGTCCGTGTAGACCAATTTGGGTTTCCAATCTCTCCAAAAGAATGTGTTGATTGATGGTATCAAAAGCAGCACTAAGGTCTAGGAGCATGAGGACAGATGCAGAGCCTATATAGTATAGTATATATCTGCATGATAAAGAGTTTTGCTAATCGCCCATGTCTCCCTCCCTCCTGTTTCTCTCTCTGCAGAGGTGTGAGCTTTGCCCCCACAAAGACGGCGCCCTCAAGAGGACTGATAACGGAGGTAAGAATCACCTATATGTCTGGGATAGGTGTGTTGTGAGTAGGGATGTGACAAATGGAAAAATGTTCTTACCGTTTAAACTGCCATTGTTAATGGCACTACGTTTGAAAAAGTAATACAATTCCATGTGAATTCACATTGCAGCTGCGGTGCTGCCAGGAATGGTTTGGGTCTCACTGTGTGTCCCTTACAGATGGTTAAAGGGGCTACACAGGATTTTTATATATAATTTTGCATTTCAATTTCAGAAAATGTCCATAATATATCTGCAGTAATAGTGGAATGATAGTCTTACCCGCAAGTGTTGTGATTGGCTGTGATATTCGCCTATTGATTTCTTCCACCTGAACGGCATCTGACTTTTGCTATCTAGTGGAAATCGGGTCAAGGAGGCAATGTATAAATCGTTCTGTCATTTCCTGGTTGCTGCACTGTTTGCTCAATTTCAGTTCATATGAGAAAGCCTACAATACTCACTGCATGTTATGATTAACCATATGTAAGGGACACACAGTGAGACCCAAACCATTGCTAGCAGCTCCGCAGGTTTTAGAGCTTTTTGAAGCTGGTGGGCCAAAACTGAAAGTGAAAGGCTCAAGTGCGAGTCTCCCCCATGTTCGATTCTCTGCCATTAGCACAGTTGAAAATGTGATGGGAACCCTTTTAACTTGTATTCGGTACGTGGGAATTTAACCACAAAATGTATTTTTATGTCCACTACGCCATCACACACAGATGTTTATTCGCAACAAGTAAATTTGATGGAAACATCTCTTGTGGGAAAATGTGCATATTGTTTTCATGCAGATTTTAGAATATTTGCATGAAAATCTGTCTCACTTGGAAGGAAACCTAGCTAGTGATGTTATTTTTTCCCTCAGTTGGGTTTAGTGCCTGGTCTTGTCCACTCTGTTCCAATGAGTCCTGCGTGGCATGTTGACATTGTAGAGGGAAACAGACATACGTTTTCCTGAGAGTCTTATCTCTCAGTGATGGGGTCATAATATTTTGTAGCTTAAACCATTCAAAAGATAGAGACACATTTGTAGGAAGAAAACAGAAACCTCTGTTTATTACAACCACCTCTAGCGGCCGCCGCGGGAGGTTACTTACGTAACCCCGGTTCTATGAACCAAGCCCCTACTTTGGGAAACACTGATATGGAGCCTCCTTGATCTGAGTAATCCCATCAACTATTGACACACAGGCTGTTGGCCTCTAACAAGGTTCTGTGGTTAGCCAATGCTTATTTTGTCTCATTAATGGGATGTGTGCTGCCTGTTGTGTGTGTTTATGAGGGGGCGAGCCAGGCTTGGGTAAATAGGGCTGAGAGGAGGTTCCTCTCTGGGTTCACCAGAAGGTCACAGCGAAGACTGTAAACATGGATGGAATGTACACTATAAATACAAAAGTATGTGGACAGCCCTTCAAATTAGTTGATTCGGCTATTTCAGCCACACCTGTTGCTGACAGGTGTATAAAATCGAGCACAGCCATGCAATTTATATAGACGTAGAATGGCCTTACTGAAGAGCTCTGTTACTTTCAACGTGACACCATCACATGATGCCACCTTTCCAATAAGTCAGTAAGGCACATTTCTACCCTATTAGAGCTGCCCGTGTCAACTGTAAGTGCTGTTATTGTGAAGTGGAAATGTCTAGGAGCAACAACGGCTCAGTATCGAAGTGGTAGGCCACACAAGCTCACAGAAAGGGAAAGGGGGATACCTAGTCAGTTGTACAACTGAAATGTGTCTTCCGTATTTAACTTCTCTAGGGGGCAGCATTTGGAATTTTGGATGAAAAGCGTGCCCAAATTAAACTGCCTTCTACTCAGGCCGAGAAGATAGGATATGCATATAATTAGTAGATTTGGATAGAAAACACTCTGTTTCCAAAACCTTTAAAATAATGTCTGTGAGTATAACAGAACTGATTTGGCAGGCGAAAACCCGAGAAAGATCCATTCAGGATGTAGGATTTTTTGCTGTTTTAGTTTTCTATTCAATGCCATTACAGTATCCATTGACTTAGGACTCAAATTGCAGTTCCTATGCCTTCCACTAGATGTCAACAGTCTTTAGAAATTGTTTCCGGCTTGTATTCTGAAAAATGAGGGAGTAAGAGCAGTCTGAATGAGTGGACCCTGTCGTGTCAGAGCTTTTTCATGCGCGCGGCGAGGAGAGTGCCTTTCTTGTTTACCTTTTTATATTGACAGCGTTATTGTCCGGTTTAAATATTATCGATTATTTGGGCTAAAAACAACCCAATGATTGATTATAAACATCGTTTGACATGTTTCTATGAACTTTACGGATACTATTTGGATTTTTTTGTCTGCGGTTTTCGGATGTAAAGAGACTTTATCGAACAAAAGGAAGATTTATTGAATAAATGAATGTCTTCTGAGTGCAACCATATGAAAATAATCAAAGGTAAGTGATTAATTTTCTCTATTTCTGACATGTGTAACTCTTCTACTTGGCTGGTTACTATTTGTAATGATTTGTCTGCTGGGCTATGTTCTCAAATAATTGTAAGGTATGCTTTCGCCGTAAAGCATTTAAAAAAATCTGACACCGTGGTTGGATTCACAAGAAGTTAATCTTTAACTTCTTGCGACTATCAAACCCGGATCCGGGAGCGTAATCATAGCCTCAAACGAATTAGCATAACGCAGCGGACATAAATCTTCCTATTCATGAAAATCACAAATTAAATGTATTGAGACACAGCTTACCCTTTTGTTAATCACACTGTTATCTCAGATTTTCAAAATATGCTTTACAGCCAATGCTAGACAAGCATTTGTGTAAGTTTATCATGGCATAATGTTCTAGGCTCTGCTGGCAGCAGGCAACATTTTCACAAAAATAAGAAAAGCAATCGAATGAAATCATTTACCTTTGAAGAACTTTGGAATGCTTTCACTCAGGAGACTCCCAGTTAGATAGCAAATGTTCCTTTTATAGTGGTGACCGGAAAATGCGGTCACTACCATGCCGAACTTTTTCCCAAATTAGTTCCATAATATTGACAGAAACATGGCAAACGTTTAGAATCAATCCTCAAGGTGTTTTTCACATTTCTCTTCATGATATATCGTTCGTTGAAAGCCTTCTCTCTCCTCTCAATAACTGGATGACTGCGTGCAGCTTGTAGATTACGCACCAATTTAGACAAAGGACACCGGGCGGACCCCTGGAAAATGTAGTCTCTTATGGCCAATCTTCCAATGATATTCCTACAAATAACGTCACAATGCTGCAGACACCTTGGAGAAACGATAGGAAGGGCAGGCTCATTCCCGGCGCATTCACAGCCATATAAGGAGACAATAGAAAACAGAGCTTTGAAAATTCTGCCCATTTCCTGGTTGAAGTATCATTTTGGTTTCGCCTGTAGCATGAGTTCTGTGGCACTCACAGATAATATCTTTGCAGTTTTGGAAACCTTAGAGCTGCCAATTATATGCATAGTCGAGCATCTTTTCATGACAAAATATTGCGCTTAAAACGGGCACGTTTTTTTATCCATAAATTATAAGAGCGCCCCCTATATCCAAGAAGTTAAAACGGGAACGTTTTTTATCCAAAAATGAAAATACTGCCCCCTAGTTACAAAAGGTTAAGCCTATGTAAAATAGTTGTATCTTTTCTGAATTTTTATAATGAGTATTTCTGTATTTAAATTTGGAGCTCTGCAATCTTCTTTTTTCTTTTTTTTCTCACTGGATGTTGGCCAGATGGGACGCTAGCGTAGAGAGAGGTTAACCCAACTCCTCTGAATCAGAGAGGTGCGGGGGGCTGCCTTAAAACTTCTTATGGCTTAGATCCCGCTAACGGGATCGATATGACAACAGCCAGTGAAGTGCAGGGCGCCAAATTCAAAACAACAAATCTCATAATTAAAATTCCTCAAACATACAAGTATTTTACACCATTTTAAAGATAAAATTGTTGATAATCCCACCTCAGTGTCCGATTACAAAAAGGCTTTACGACGAAAGCACACCAAACGATTATGTTAGGTCTGCACCAAGTCACAGAAAAACACAGGCATTTTCCCAGCCAAACAGAGGAGTCACAAAAAGCAGAAATATAAATAATCACTAACCTTTGATCTTCATCAGATGACACTCATAGAACTTCATGTTACACAATACATGTATGTTTTGTTTGATAAAGTTCATATTTATATCCAAAAATCTCAGTTTACATTGGCGCGTTACGTTCAGTAATGTTTTGCTTCCAAAACATCCGGTGATTTTGCAGAGAGCAACATCAATTTACAGAAATACTCATCATAAATGTTGATGAAAATACAAGTGTTATGCATGGAACTTTAGATACACTTATCCTTAATGCAACCTCTGTCAGATTTCAAAAAAACTTTCCTAAAAAAGCACACCATGCAATAATCTGAGTACAGCGCTCAGACACAAAAACAAGCCATACAGATACCCGCCATGTTGTGGAGTCAACAGAAGTCAGAAATAGCATTATAAATATTCACTTACCTTTGATCTTCATCAGAATGCACTCCCAGGAATCCCAGTTCCACAAATGTTTGATTTGTTCGATAAAGTCCATCATTTATGTCCAAATACCTCCTTTTTGTTTGTGTGTTTAGTACACAATCCAAACTCACGAGGTGCGGGCAAGTCCAGGCGAACGTTCAGACGAAAAGTCATATTACAGTTTGTAGAAACATGTCAAACGAAGTATAGGATCAATCTTTAGGATGTTTTTATCATAAATATTCAATAATTTTTCAACTGGAGAATTCCTTTGTCTGTAGAAATGTGATGGAACGCAGCTAACTCTCACGTGAGCGCGCGTGATCTGCTCATGTCACTCTGGCAGAGCCCTGACTCAATCAGCTCTCATTCCACCCTCCTTCACAGTAGAAGCATCAAACAAGGTTATAAAGACTGTTGACATCTAGTGGAAGCCTTAGGAAGTGCAATATGACCCCATAGACACTGTATATTTGATAGGCAATGACTTGGAAATACTACAGACCTCAGATTTTCCACTTCCTGGTTGGATTTTTCTCTCAGGTTTTTGCCTGCCATATGAGTTATGTTATACTCACAGACATCATTCAAACAGTTTTAGAAACCTCAGAGTATTTTCTATCCGAATATAATAGTTATATGCATATATTAGCACCTGGGCCTGAGTAGCAGGCAGTTTACTCTGGGCACCTTATTCATCCAAGCTACTCAATACTGTCCCCAGCCATAAGAAGTTAATCGACATCCACGTCTTCGGCGCCCGGGGAGAACGGGACCACCGAGTTTAGAACCACATAAAAATTGTCTGTCCTCTGTTGCAACACTCACTACCGAGTTCAAAACTACCTCTGGAAGCAACGTCATTACAAGAACTGTTTGTCAGGAGCTTCATGAAATGTACACCATCTGGAAGTCCGATGGACGAATCTGGGTTCGGGAGATGCCAGGAGAATGCTACCTGCTCCAATGCGTAGTGCCAACTAATGTTTGGTATAGGAGGAATGATGGTCTGGGGCTGTTTTTCATGGTTCGGGCTAGGCCCCCTAGTTCCAGTGACGAGAAATCTTAATGCTACAGCATACAATGACATTCTACACAATCCTCTGCTTCCAACTTTGTGGCAACAGTTTGGGGGAAGGCCCCCCCTGTTTCCGCATGACAATGCCCCATGTGCACAAAGCGAGGTCATACAGAAATGGTTTGTCAAGATCGGTGTGGAGGAACTTGACTGGCCTGACCTCAACCCCATCAAACACCTTTGGGATGAATTGGAACGCTGACTGCGAGCCAGGCCTAACCGCCCAACCTCACTATTGTTGTTGGGGCTGAAAGGAAGCAAGTCCCCACAGCAATGTTTCAAAATCTAGTGGAAAGCCTTCCCAGAGAAGTGGAGGTTGCTATAGCAGCATAGGGGGACCAACTCCGTATGAATGCCCATGATTTTGGAAAGATATGTTGGACGAGCAGGTGTCCACATTATTTCTTGCAAAACACATTTAGCTCTCTCATCTATACAGCAAGTAACTGCTTTATATGGTCAGTAAATAATCATGTCATTTTAGATATGTGAACATACCTATTCATTTGCCATGTAGCTAGCTAGGCAAACACTATCATTTAGCTTGCTTCATCAGAGATTAGGCTTTTAGAAAGACCTTGTGCTGGTAAAGTTGTCAGTCATACTACTGTCTTCACCACTATAGATCAAATTGTATTTGTCACATGCCCCCATGTCAGTTTTACGAGGGTATGTTTGGCAGCATGAGTGAAGGAGGCTTTATTGCGAAATAGGAAGCCACTTCTAGATTTTTTTTATTTATTGGAGATGCTTATTACAGTCTAGCCAGACACCTAGGTATTTATAATTGTCCACGTATTCTAAGTCAGAACCGTCCATATTAGTGATGCTAGGCGGGTGGGTGCAGGTAGCGATCAGTTGAAGAGCATGTATTTAGTTTTATTAGCATTTAAGAGCAGTTGGAGGCCTCGGAAGGAGCGTTGTATGGCATTGAAGCTCGTTTGGAGGTTTGTTAACACAGTGTCCAAAGAAGGGCCAGATATATACAGAATGGTGTCGTCTGTGTAGAGCTGGATCAGAGAATCACCCGCAGCAAGAGCGACATTATTGATTTATACAGAGAAATGAGTTGGCCCAAGAATTGAACCCTGTAGCACCCCCATAGAGACTGCCAGAGGTCCAGACAGCAGGCCCTCCAATTTGACACACTGAACTCTATCAGAGAAGTAGTTGGTGAACCAGGTGAGGCAGCCATTCGAGAAACTAAGGCTGTTGTGTCTGCCGATAAGAATGCGGTGATTGACAGAGTTGAAAGTCGATGAAGACGGCTGCACAGTACTGTTTTTTTATCGATGGTGGTTATGATATCGTTTAGGACCTTGAGCGTGGCTGAGGTGCACCTGTGACCAGCTCGGAAACCAGATTGTATAGCGGAGAAGGTACGGTGGGATTCGAGATTGTCGGTGATCTGTTTGTTCACTTGGCTTTCAAAGACTTTAGAAAGGCAGGGCAGGATGGATATACAGTGGGGAGAACAAGTATTTGATACACTGCTGATTTTGCAGGATTTCCTACTTACAAAGAATGTAGAGGTCTGTCATTTTTATCATAGGTACACTTCAACTGTGAGAGACGGAATCTAAAACAAAAATCTAGAAAATCACATTGTATGATTTTTAAGTAATTAATTTGCATTTTATTGCATGACATAAGTATTTGATACATCAGAAAAGCAGAACTTAATATTTGGTACAGAAACCTTTGTTTGCAATTACAGAGATCATGCATTTCCTGTAGTTCTTGACCAGGTTTGCACACACTGCAGCAGGGATTTTGGACCACTCCTCCATACAGACCTTCTCCAGATCCTTCAATACGGACTTTCAGCTCCCTCCAAATATTTTCTATTGGGTTCAGGTCTGGAGACTGGCTAGGCCACTCCAGGACCTTGAGATGATTCTTACGGAGCCTCTCCTTAGTTGCCCTGGCTGTGTGTTTCGGGTCGTTTTCATGCTGGAAGACCCAGCCACGACCCATCTTCAATGCTCGTACTGAGGGAAGGAGGTTGTTGGCCAAGATCTCGCGATACATGGCCCCATCCATCCTCCCCTCAATACGGTGCAGTCTTCCTGTCCCCTTTGCAGAAAAGCATCCCCAAAGAATGATGTTTCCACCTCCATGCTTCACGGTTGGGATGGTATTCTTGGGGTTGTACTCATCCTTCTTCTTCCTCCAAACACGGCGAGTGGAGTTTAGACCAAAAAGCTCTATTTTTGTCTCATCAGACCACATGACCTTCTCCCATTCCTCCTCTGGATCATCCAGATGATCATTGGCAAACTTCAGACGGGCCTGGACATGCGCTGGCTTGAGCAGGGCGGCGTAGTGTGTTACTAATGGTTTTCTTTGAGACTGTGGTCCCAACTCTCCTCAGGTCATTGACCAGGTCCCGCCGTGTAGTTCTGGGCTGATCCTCACCTTCCTCATGATCATTGATGCCCCACGAGGTGAGATATTGTATCGTGTATCGTGAGATTTTGAGTGAAAACCTCCTTCCATCAGCAAGGGCATTGAAGATGAAACATGGCTGGGTCTTTCAGCATGACAATGATCCCAAACACACCGCCCGGGCAACGAAGGAGTGGCTTCGTAAGAAACATTTCAAGGCCCTGGAGTGGCCTAGCCAGTCTCCAGATCTCAACCCCATAGAAAATCTTTGGAGGGAGTTGAAAGTCTGTGTTGCCCAGCAACAGCCCCAAAACATCACAACTCTAGAGGAGATATGCATGGAGGAATGGGCCAAAATACCAGCAACAGTGTGTGAAAACCTTGTGAAACGTTTGACCTCTGTCATTGCAAACAAAGGTTATATAACAAAATATTGAGATAAACTTGTGTTATTGACCAAATACTTATTTTCCACCATAATTTGCAAATAAATTCATTAAAAATCCTACAATGTGATTTTCTGGATGTTTCTTCTCATTTTGTCTGTCATAGTTGAAGTGTACCTATGATGAAAATTACAGGCCTCTCATCTTTTTAAATGGGAGAACTTGCACAATTGGTGGCTGACTAAATACTTTTTTGCCCCACTGTATGTCATGCAATAAAATGCAAATTAATTACTTAATCATACAATGTGATTTTCTGGATTTTTGTTTTAGATTTCGTCTCTCGCAGTTGAAGTGTACCTATGATAAGAATTACAGACCTCTACATGCTTTGTAAGTAGGAAAACCTGCAAAATCGGCAGTGTATCAAATATTGTTCTCCCCACTGTAGGTCTGTAACAGTTTGGGTCTAGAGTGTCTCCCCCTTTGAAGAGGGGGATGACCGTGGTCGCTTTCCAGTCTTTAGGAATCTGACGATACAAAAGATGGGTTGAACAGGCTAGTAATAAGGGTTGCGACAATGGCGGCGGATAATTTTAGGAAGAGAGGGTCCAGATTGTCTAGCCCAGCTGATTTGTAGGGATCCAGATTCTGCAGCTCTTTCAGGACTTCATCTGTCTGGATTTGGGTGAAGGAGAAGCAGGGGGGGGCTTGGGCCAGTTGCTGCAGGGGGTGCAGAGCTGTTGACCGGGTTTGGGGTAGCCAGGTGGAAAGCGTGGCCAGTCGTAGAGAAATGTTTATTGAAATTCTCTATTGTGGATTTATCGGTGGTGACAGTGTTTCCTAGCCTCAGTGCAATGGGCAGCTGAGAGGAGGTGGTCTTATTCTCCATGAACTTTAGTGTCCCAAAACCTTTTGGAATTAGTGCTGTAGGATGCAAATTTCTGTTTGTGTGTATGGAGACTGTATGGTTTTATGGCCCTGTTTTATAGTCCTCTGCCAGATTCTTGGAGGGACTTCAAAACAACATCCCCTTTTACACCCTCTTTCTCCTCCATCTCTTCTCCTCCCCCTCTCATCCCCGTGTCCGCCCCGGCTAGGTCAAAGGCAGGGCAGGGGTTCAACTGTAAGTTGAATCTTATTGTTGTTCCTGGAATAGAGAGAAAACGGAGGGAGGGAGATACTATTCACCACCATCTGACTTGTCATTCAACTGGCCCACTGCCCATTCCTGCTCAAGTTCGTCAGCTACCTTTCCCACTAACACGATTTGAAATGGAAAGGGATTTATGTGGGTGTGTGTTTGAATACGTAATAGTGTGTGGGCTGATGTTTGTTCTCTGTGTGTTTTATAGGTTGGGCCCATGTGGTGTGTGCCCTCTACATCCCAGAAGTGGAGTTTGCTAATGTCTCCACCATGGAACCTATCGTACTGCAGTCTGTACCCCACGATCGCTACAACAAGGTACACATACTTCACTCTGTCTGTTTGTGTCCCTACATTTCTGTGTGTGACTGTTTTTTCCTCTGTGTGTGTGTGTGTGTGTGTGTGTGTGTGTGTGTGTGTGTAGAAGTGTTATATCTGTGAGGACCAGGGCAGAGAGAGTAAAGCTGCCACCGGAGCCTGCATGACCTGTAACAAACATGGCTGCCGACAAGCCTTCCATGTCACATGGTGAGCCAGAGCCACATTCAAATACCTACATCTTCATTAACGCATGTTTACATTGTGAGCTTCATTCAAATACCTACAATTTGTATGTAATATACACTGACTGACTGTCACTGTACAAAACATTACAAACACCTTCCTGATATTGAGTCCCCTCCCCTTGCCCTCAGAGCAGCCTCAATTTGTTGAGGCGTGGACTCTAAGGTGTCGAAAGCGTTCCACAGGGATGCTGGCCCATGTTGACTCCAATGCTTCCTATAAGTTGGCTGGATGTCCGTTGGGTGGGGGATCATTCTTCATACACACAGGAAACTGTTGAGCGTGAAAAACCCAGCAGCATTGCAGTTCTTGATACACTCGAACTGGTCCGCCTGGAATCTACTATCATACCCCGTTCCAAGGCACAATCTTTTGTTTTGCCCATTCATCTTCTGAATGGCACATATACTCAATCCATGTCTGAATTGTCTCAAGGCTTATAAATCCTTCTTTCACCTGTCTCCATCCCTTCATCTACATCTAGTGGACAAATTCCATCAATGAGGGATCATAGCTTTCACCTGGATTCACATGGTCATTCTGTCATAGAAAGAGCAGGACCTCCTAATTATTATTTTTTTGTACCTTTATTTATCCAGATTTTTTTATTTGTTTTATTTCACCTTTATTTAACCAGGTAGGCAAGTTGAGAACAAGTTCTCCTTTACAATTGCGACCTGGCCAAGATAAAGCAAAGCAGTTCGACACATACAACGACACAGAGTTACACATGGAGTAAAAACAAACATACAGTCAATAATATAGTATAAACAAGTCTATATACGATGTGAGCAAATGAGGTGAGATAAGGGAGGTAACGGCAAAAAAAGGCCATGGTGGCAAACTAAATACAATATAGCAAGTAAAACAATGGAATGGTAGATTTGCAGTGGAAGAATGTGCAAAGTAGAAATAAAAAATAATGGGGTGCAAAGGAGCAAAATAAATAAATAAAATAAATACAGTAGGGAAAGAGGTAGTTGTTTGGGCTAAATTATAGGTGGGCTATGTACAGGTGCAGTAATCTGTGAGCTGCTCAGACAGCTGGTGCTTAAAGCTAGTGAGGGAGATAAGTGTTTCCAGTTTCAGAAATGTTTGTAGTTCGTTCCAGTCATTGGCAGCAGAGAACTGGAAGGAGAGGCGGCCAAAGAAAGAATTGGTTTTGGGGGTGACTAGAGAGATATACCTGCTGGAGCATGTGCTACAGGTGGGTGATGCTATGGTGACCAGCGAGCTGAGATAAGTGGGGACTTTACCTAGCAGGGTCTTGTAGATGACATGGAGCCAGTGGGTTTGGCGACGAGTATGAAGCGAGGACCAGCCAACGAGAGCTTACAGGTCGCAATGGTGGGTAGTATATGGGGCTTTGGTGTCAAAACGGATGGCACTGTGATAGACTGCATCCAATTTGTTGAGTAGGGTATTGGAGGCTATTTTGTAAATGACATCGCCGAAGTTGAGGATTGGTAGGATGGTCAGTTTTACAAGGGTATGTTTGGCAGCATGAGTGAAGGATGCTTTGTTGCGAAATAGGAAGCCAATTCTAGATTTAACTTTGGATTGGAGATGTTGGATGTGGGCCTGGAAGGAGAGTTTACAGTCTAACCAGACACCTAGGTATTTGTAGTTGTCCAGTTATTCTAAGTCAGAGCTGTCCAGAGTAGTGATGTTGGACAGGCAGGCAGGTGTAGGCAGCGATCGGTTGAAGAGCATGCATTTAATTTTACTTGTATTTAAGAGCAATTGGAGGCCACAGAAGGAGAGTTGTATGGCATTGAAGCTTGCCTTCAGGGTTGTAAACACAGTGTCCAAAGAAGGGCCGGAAGTATACAGAATGGTGTCGTCTGCGTAGAGGTGGATCAGAGACTCACCAGCAGCAAGAGCGACATCATGGATGAAGAGAGTCAGTCCATGAATTGAACCCTGTGGCACCCCCATAGACACTGCCAGAGGTCTGGACAACAGACTCTCCAATTTGACACACTGAACTCTGTCAGAGAAGTAGTTGGTGTACCAGGTGAGGCAATCGTTTTTTAGAAACCAAGGCTGTCGAGTCTGCCGATGTGGTGATTGACAGAGTCGAAAGCCTTGGCCAGATCAATGAATACGGCTGCACAGTAATGTTTCTTATCGATGGCGGTTAAGATATCGTTTAGGACCTTGAGCGTGGCTGAGGTGCACCCATGACCAGCTCGGCAGCCAGATTGCATAGCAGAGAGGGTATGGTGAGATTCGAAATGGTCGGTAATTTGTTTGTTGACTTGGCTTTCGAAGACCTTAGAAAGGCAGGGTAGGATTAGATATAGGTCTGTAGCAGTTTGGATCAAGAGTGCCCCCCCCTTTGAAGAGGGGGATGACCGCAGCTGCTTTCCAATCTTTGGGAATCTCAGACGATACGAAAGAGAGGTTGAACAGGCTAGTAATAGGGGTGGCAACAATTTCGGGAGATCATTTTTAGAAAGAAAGGGTCCAGATTGTCTAGCCCGGCTGATTTGTAGGGGTCCAGATTTTGCAGCTCTTTCAGAACATCAGCTGACTGGATTTGGGAGAAGGAGAAATGGGGAAGGCTTGGGCGAGTTGCTGTGGGGGGTGCAGTGCTGTTGACCGGGTAGGGGTAGCCAGGTGGAAAGCATGGCCAGCCGTAGAAAAATGCTTATTGAAATTCTCAATTATAGTGGATTTATCAGTGGTGACAGTGTTTCCTATCTTCAGTGCAGTGGGTAGCTGGGAGGAGGTGTTCTTATTCTCCATGGACTTTACAGTGTCCCAGAACTTTTTTGAGTTAGTGTTGCATGAAAAAATTTCTGCTTGAAAAAGCTAGCCTTGGCTTTTCTAACTGCCTGTGTATAATGGTTTCTAGCTGGGGGCTGTTCGATGCTAATGCAGAACGCCATATGATTAGGATTAGATTAGTCTCATTGAGATAAAATCTATTTTTCAAGAGAGACCTGGTTCAACCATGACAGCAGCGGAGGGGACAATGTTTTGAGACCAATATCAGACATTCTGTCACAACTTCCAGACATATACACCATAAAAGAACACGTTTTGACGTAGACACGCCAACATTTCAATTGCAGAAACACATACAGACGTCATGGATAAATCAATCATATGTACAGCTGCATCAAGTCCTAATGACAATCACATTCCTCCTAATGTTTTGTACACTCAGCGTATATAATATTTTGTCTCTTATGTCTTTTCCTTTCACTTTTCTCTCTATCCCCTTCTCTCTCTTGATACATATTCTCTCTCCTCAGTGCCCAGTTTGCTGGGTTGTTGTGTGAGGAGCAAGGGTCGGACGCAGACAACGTCAAATACTGTGGCTACTGCAAGTACCACTACAGTAAACTGGTAAGATCTCTCTCTGTATTCTGTCATACTTTTCTAACGTTCTTACTGTGCTGGGGGAAGAAGAGTGGTCTTATCTCAAAAACTTGGAATCTAGTTTTTCTTCCCAACCCTCTGTCTGTCAGAACAAAAACTGTAAGCTTTTTGAAGGCCTGCACTTCCTCTACACACACTGGCACTCCACGCCATGGACACACACACACTGGCACTCCACGCCATGGTCACACACACACTGGCACTCCACGCCATGGTCACACACACACTGGCACTCCACGCCATGAACATACACACACTGGCACTCCACGCCATGGACACACACACATACACACTGGCACTCTACGCCATGGACACACACACACTGGCACTCCACGCCATGGACACACACACACTGGCACTCTACGCCATGGACACACACACATTGTCACTCTACGACATGGACACACACACTGGGAAATACCTTTCCTTTCTTAAATGACTTGACATTCTTCTCTGCCAATTACAACTGCTGAAATTGGAGCCATCCGTTCGTCTCTACCTCTAGCCCCTTTCTCTCTCCCTCCAACCATCAACCCATTCCCTCTCTCCTTTTTTACCCCTCTCCTCTCTTTCCCCTTCTCCAGCACTTCTCTCTCCCCCACCCCTCTCTCCCCTCCAGCCCCACTGTCTCCCTTGCCCATCAACCCCCATCTAATCAGCATTGCCTCCCAGGCCTTTTGTCCCCTCCACCCCCCTGCTCTTTGTGTGCTAAGCCCATGCTGGGTTAGAATTTGGGGGCTGGGAGAGGGTGAGGGGTACTGGGGTTAGGGTTACAAGTGGGCAAAGAGATGCTTTCCAATTCACATCAGTACACACCATTCCACACAGACATCGTATAAATGCTTTCACTTACACACACTTTCTCCCTCTCTCTTTACCTCTTTCACTCACTCAGAGCTTTTTGGAGCTAGAGCCCCTGCTGTGTTGCAGATTTTGTGCTCCTCCCCTACATCCGTCAGGGGGGAAAATACACACACACACACACTTTCCCCCCCTGGGTTATTAAACAACTAATTGACCGACGTCGGTTCAATTACTCGAATTCCATTCCATTTTTTGGGGCGGGTGAGCTCAACGCACAATTCTGTATTGAGAAATCAAATCAAGAACTATGTGGGATCCTGGGCTGAAGAGTTGTATTTTTCATTAGGCAAATATTCTACCTAGTTCAGAGGAGAAACATGGTAATTAACTACAATGACAATAATCCATTGCACCTGTTCTTTCCCGGCTTGGACAGAGACGCATAGCCTACACACAGACCACATGGGAGAGGAATAAACACAACGACAAGAGGGATAGAGGTAGTTCTGCTCGATTGATAGTTGTAGTAGTTGGTAATAAGCAGTCTTGAAAGTATGCCTTATTTACTTTGAAGAACTGGTAAAATGATTTTGTCACACAGCTCTTCAGCTTACTTAGACAGCTACTAGTTATAGCCAGTTAGCTGCTTGCCTAGCTAAATTGGTCAAAGACCATACCATATGGGGAGCACAGAGATAATGTTAGATGGTTGGTTGTCTGGCTGCTACTGCCTGAGGAGAGATGAGACGATGCATTTAATAACCTCTTAGAGCTACCCCCCTACTTTTTTCAATTTCCGCTTGAAGACATACCCAAATCTAACTGACTGTAGCTCAGGCACAGAACCAAGGATATAGGAAAAACTCCCTAGAAAGGCCAAAACCTAGGAAGAAACCTAGAGAGGAACCAGGCTATGAGGGGTGGCCAGTCCTCTTCTGACTGTGCCGGGTGGAGATTATAACAGAACATGGCCGAGATTTTCAAACGTTCATAGATGACCAGCAGGGTCAAATAATAATAATCACAGTAGTTGTAGAGGATGCAACAGGACAGCACCTCAAGAGTAAATATGAACAGTTTAGGGTTCCATAGCCGCAGGCAGAACAGTTGAAACTGGAACAGCAGCAAGGCCAGGTGGACTGGGGACAGCAAGGAGTCATCATGCCAGGTAGTCCTGACGCATGGTCCTAGTGATTAGGTCCTCCTCCCGAGAGAGAAAGAGAGAATTAGAGAGAGCATACTTAAATTCACACAGGACACCTGATAAGACAGAAGAAGTACTCCAGATATAACAAACTGACCCCCCGACACAAACTACTGCAGCATAAATACTGGAGGCTGAGACAGGAGGGGTCAGGAGACACTGTGGCCCCATCCGATGATACCCCCCGGACAGGGCCAAACAGGAAGGATATAACCCCACCCACTTTGCCAAAGCTCTACACAATATTGTGCTGCTGATGCCAGGTGCCATAGCAGTCTCTTTCTGCTGTAAAGTGAGTATCAACAGATATAAGTACAGGGAACATAAGATTGAATATATTATTATAGACCAGCTAGATCTGTCTCTTTTTATATTATGACATTTCAGCTAGATCTACTGTCTCTATTATATTATGACAGACCAGCTAGATCTACTGTCTCTATTATATTATGACATTTCAGCTAGATCTACTGTCTCTATTATATTATGACAGACCAGCTAGATCTACTGTCTTTATTATATTACAACAGACCAGCTGTATCTACTGTCTCTATTTCACTTTGGCCACTGTTGTGGGCCTGCCCTCCCCTCAACAGCCTCAAATAGGCTATTTCATGTGGGTTGTGGTGGGGCGGCAGACACACGCATCTCACATTTCATTTGCATTACATTTTTATATATTGCTTCTAAAATTAAAAAAAATCACAAATAATATTTTATATTATTAATTTCAAACAAGGGCATTAGCATGAGAAGAACTTACCAGTCCAAAACATGTCCTCTTCGTTCAAAAAATATTCCTCCACTTGGGAATCACTAAATGAATCGTCCTACAACAATCTCTGTCTCACTTTTCCGATCAATTTCTTCTACAATTGTGTGTACACCTGTATATCTAGACTTCGATTTAGCTTTCCCTGACTTAGTCACCATAGTAATTGATATATAAACAGCTGAATCTGCGCGTTTACCAAACAATGCTGTGCGTAATATGCGTAGCTCCTTCCAGTATAATACTTCAATAGCGAATGACTCTCTTTACGCTGGAGTTTACTACATGGGTTGGTCTTCCAACACATAACCATTGCATATTGCCGTTTACCTCAGCTTTTTGGCTATCTACCCAGCTAGATTTCAAGACTATCAGTGGTCATTGGGTTAAAATACAGTCAATCAACGAAACAGTGGTCATATCATTGGTGCACAGTGATGTCATTACTTGTTGTCTTCAAATCGGTTTCTTTCAGTCAATATGTCCCGCGAAATGGCCCATCAGGTTTGGTTGGCCCATCAGGTTTGGTTGTGTTACAAACAAACCAGTTGATTGCATTGAAACCAAACATGACGAGAAAGGTCACGTTTTGTGTGGGTATTTACCCTCGAATGTGTCGTCGAAAATGGAATGAGACGGAATTCACAACACAAGCGGTTCACAAAATGTTTTGTGTTAGGCTATAAAAACTGATTTTTATCAAACAAACAATCATTCATTGTGTAACAATGAGCATTAGGATTGCAAACAGATGAAGATCGGCAAAGGTAAACAATTTATTTTAATGCAGTTTGTTATTTTGTTAGCCTGTGCTGGTTGAAATGTATAATTTTTTTATGGGGCTCTATCCTCAGATAATCGCATCGTATTCTTTCGCAGTAAATCCTTTTTTAAATCTGACAACGCAGTTGGATTAGCAAGATTCTAGGCTTTCGATACACGTGAGACACTTGTATTTTCATGAATGTTTAATATGACTATTTATGTAGCGATCACCATATGTTGTGGAATTTCAGCCCGCTACCGGGTTCCGTGCACAGAGAGGTTAAGGAATGAAAAATAATAGTCATCAATAAAAGCTAAGTAATATACACAACTGAAATATTTATTATTACATAGTAATTTCCTCTTTTTCTATTGATGTCTACCCAATGTGGACCAGATGGAGACAATGGAATGTTTTGTCAATTGAATGTTGACCATTTTTTGCTTTGGAATTTCCATTAAAAAGCTCAAATCATTTTAATGTCATTATTTCATAATGCATTTAATGTATAAAAAAACAACTACACTAAATCGAAAACCTCAATTAATTTTTTAATAACTGAACCGGAACCAAAAAGCAATAATTGCTCAGCACACACACACACACACACACACACACACACACACACACACACACACACACACACACACACACACACACACACACACACACACACACACACACACAAATAAATGCTTGTAGTTCTATTGAACCTGTGGAATGGCTTTGTATGGCCTGATGTAATTAGGCTGGTACAGCATAGAGGAGATGAGAAACGCATGAGGAATAAAGGACAGACTTAACACACTGCCCGCTTAACCCGGAAGCCAGCGCACCAATGTGTCGGAGGAAACACTGTTAAGCTGGCGACCGAAGTCAGCGCGTATGCGCCAGGCCCCCACAAGGAGTCGCTAGAGCGCGATGGGACATGGACATCCCAGCCGGCCAAACCCTCCCCTAACCCAGAAAACGCTGGGCCAATTGTGCGCCGCCTCATGGGTCTCCCGGTAGCGACACAGCCCGGGATCGAACCCGTATCTGTAGTGACTCCTTCAGCACTGCGATGCCGTGCCTTAGACAGCTGCGCCACTCGGGCGGCTTGATTAATGTTTTCTTACAGTAGACAAGAATGGGTCTAGCTCAACGTTTGTTTTCATTGGATAGATTGGTGGTAAATCTAGTCATCTTGAAATAGTCTGTTGCTGGTAAATTGCGTCTGAGGTAGAACAGGGGAAGGGTCCCTGTTCTATGGTATAGAACGAGGTGCATTTATTTGACTGTCATGAAATGGTGATTTGGAGCAGTCGTTTTTTGATTGTGCATCAGTCTTTGTTAATATTAAACCCTATATTTAGCTTTTATTTATTTATTAATTTGGTCTTTATTTTACATAGGTCTTCTGTCCGTCTACTTTTTAGTAATAAAAAAAAATAGCTTTCATGTATTTATATAGCTTGGGTCTACTCTAGTAACGTGAAGTTCCTCTCTACCTTTTAGCGAAGGAGCAGGGCCCGAGGTAGTAGGGCTCAGAGCCTTAGTGACTCTTCCTCTCAGTGTTCGGATAAACTCCTTGACCACCAAGACGACAAGGTAAGGTGGCCCCAACATCTAGTATCTCTATTTCTACGTGACTGTGACGGACACAGCAACCATACGCCCTCTCTGAACACACACACACACACACACACACACACACACACACACACACACACATTGTAGATGGAGGGAACTACACACAGCACAGAGACACAGCTAAGGATAGAAATGCCCTAGCTAATTTAGTTGGCTTGAGTGAGTTTATGTCTTAGGTCAGGGATGTCAAACATTTAGGGGTTCACAGCGAAGCTAAAATACATTCTCATGAACACTGGGACCAAATGACACCAGTAGGTAGGCCCATGGTACATGTCTTAACTTAGTTTGAGAAAAGCTAAGTGATTGGTCAGAAGATGGCAAAAAAGTAGTAAAGGTATGTGTCCATTTAAACCACTGTAAATCCACTCCATAGTGCCCTTTCAACTTGAAACTTGTCATAGATATCATGGACGTCCCTAAAATGAATCACACAGATTTGGTATTGATATCTTTAAAAAACTAACTATTAACAACTCATTGTTTGAATATGTAACGCTATTGCTCAAAATTATCTGCGATCATCTTCTCCTCATGAACCATACGTCAGACTCTACATCAGTCTTTAATGTTTTAGATCTTTTTTTAAATTATGCATTCAAATATACCTAACAGATGCACATTAGGACATATGCTAGCTAAAAATACTCTAAAGATATTCTTCTCATGAACCATTTTGGAGCGGCAAGTAGCCTAGTGGTTAAATTAAAAAACATAAGTCAGGTTGACTCCAGATTTGGTATATCGAAAAACTATCATGTAGTAACCAAAAAAGTGGTCAAGAAATTAGCGGCAGCGTAGCCTTGTGGTTAGAGCGTTGGACTAGTAACTGGAAGGTTGCGAGTTCAAACCCCCGAGCTGACACGGTACAAATCTGTCGTTCTGCCCCTGAACAGGCAGTTAACCCACTGTTCCCAGGCCGTCATTGAAAATAAGAATGTGTTCTTAACTGACTTGCCTGGTTAAATAAAGGTAAAAAATAAAAAAATATTTGAGATTCTTCAAAGTAGCAACATGACTTGATGACTGCTTTGTACACTCTTGGCATTCTGTCAATCAGCTTCATGAGCTAGTCACCTGGATTGCATTTCAATTAACAGGTATTCCTTGTTAATTTGTGGAATTTCTTTCCTTAATGCATTTGAGCCAATCAGTTGTGTTGTGACAAGGTAGGGGTGGTAAAATACCAAATCCATATTATGGCAAGAACACCTCAAATAAGCAAAGAGAAGCGACAGTCCATCATTACTTTAAGACATGAAGGTCAGTGAATCCAGAAAATCTCAAGAACTTTGAAAGTTTCTTCAAGTGCAGTCGCAAAAACCATCAAGCAATATGATGGAACTGGCTCTCATGAGGACCACCACAGGAATGGAAAACCCATAGTTACCTCTACTGCAGAGGATAAGTTCATTAGTTACCAGCCTCAGAAATAAATGCTTCTCAGAGTTCAAGTAACAGACACTTCTCAACATCAACTGTTCAGAGGAGACTGCGTGAATCAGACCTTCATGGTCGAATACGGCAAAGAAACCACTACTAAAGGACACTAATTTTGAAGAGACTTGCTTGGGCCAAGAAACACAAACAATGGACATTAGACCGGTGGAAATCTGTTCTTTGGTCTGAGGAGTCCAAATTTGAGATTTTTGGTTCCAACCTCCGTGTCTTTGTGTTGTTCCCACTGTAAAGCAGGGAGGAGGAGGTGTAATTATGTGGGGGTGCCTTTCTGGTGGCAGTCTAATTTATTTAGAATTCAATGCACACTTACCCCACATGGCTACCACAGCATTCTGCAGCGATATGCCATCCCATCTGGTTTGGGCTTAGTGGGACTATCATTTATTTTTCAGTAGGAGTATGACTCAAAACACACCCCGGGCTGTGGAATGGCTATTTGATGGAGTGCTGCATCAGATGACCTGGTTTCCACAATCACCTGACCTCAACCCAATTAAGGTGGTTTGGGATGAGTTGGACCGCAGAGTGAAGGAAAAGCAGCCAACGAGTGCTCAGCAAATGTGGGAACTCCTTCAAGTCTTTTGGAAAAGCATTCCAGGTGAAGCTGGTTGAGAGAATGTCAAGAGTGTGCAAAGCTGTCATCAAGTCAGTTGCTATTTGTAGAATCTAAGATATAAAATATATTTTAATTGAACACCTTTTTGGTTACTACATGATTCCATATGTGTTATTTCATAGTTTTGATGTCTTCACTATTATTCTACAATGTAGAAAATGGTACAAATAAAGAAAACCCTTGAATGAGTAGGTGTGTTCTTTCTTTTGATGTGTGTGTGTGTGTGTGTGGGGTGGTGTGTTCAGTGTATTTATTTATTTTTCCCCCCCAGAGAAAAACGATCTCGTTAAACATTGAAATGACAAAAACCAATTTGAAACTGTGTAGAAGTTATAATGGACCTACAATTATAGTCTCCTCTGTCCAACTTGCTAACAGTGATCGAAGCAAAAGCTAGACAGTCAGGGAGCATCAAACATTACAAAGCGATGAATAGAGCACATTTTGTTGTCATATAAACGGTAAAGAAATATATATATATATAATGTACGTGCGGCCCTCTGGGGAAAAATGTGTTTGACACCCTTGTCCTAGGTCCTTAGAATGATCGTGAGACACCAGGGATCTCGGTCTCAAACCAACACTTTATAAACCAGTCAGAGTTAATCAGTCACGGTCCTGTTTGTGACATACACTCATCCGACTATGCCACTACTGTGTGAGAGAGAGCGTATGGTTTTCTGTCCAGCGTTATCGATTCTCAATTCTGGCAATGGGCCTGTTCTAATACCTTACACATGCATCCTTCCTTCCTTAGTTACCACTGATCTTACATGACATTGTAGGTGTAATCACCTATCCAACCATATTAGATCAGTGATTAGGAAGGAAAAAAGGAAAGTGCATGGTTAAAGGTAGACCCAGGCATATGACATCTTTGTTTACGGTATGGGGAGTTCCTGCTTCCAACAATAAACATTTAAACTGCAGAGAATGCCTCTGTTGGGTATCACATCAAGTGAGGGAGGGCCCGAAATGATCCTCGGACGATAAGAATTTAGTTGTTAATGGCTATAAGCAGGATGTTGCTCCCACTATCTTTGATGTCATGTTTCTGAGCTCACCTTTTTAAGGTGTATGAACAGGACCATGGTCTCTGGCCATGTATCCTCTTCTTTTATGACATTAGGGGAAGTCACCCACTCCATCAGTCTGTTTCCCTCACCCGATTGACCCACTCCTTGTTGCTTCACCTCATTGTGTTTTTCTGATTGGATAATGTGGCTGTAGTCCATTGCCTGCTTTTTTTGTATTTCAGTTGTAGGTCATTTTTTGTTGTTGTATTTTTTTCGACTGCAAAAGCCAATTTGATTTTCGGAACTTTTTTTTTGAGATCTTGAGTTTTTAGCTAACATTGTCACGATACCATGTGAGTGCCTTGAGCATTCTCCTGTATTACATTGTCAGTCAACTGGAATATGACTCATGCGTGAACCTGTAACTCAGTTTTTGTGGGATGATACTTTTAATGAAGCATTGAGGATGGTGTGTGTGCGTGTGAAAAAAAGCAGAGTTAACACATTCGTCTTGTTCCCTTCCTTGCCCTGGCTTTTGTCACACAGCCTGATTTGCATTAGGAAGAGGACCCATCCCCCTCCCTCCTACCCCCTACACATTCCAGGGTCAGGGGTCAGAAGGCTCAGATCTGTGTGTGTGTGTGCGCATGCGCGCGCCTACCTATTTCCAAACCCTGCAGCCAAATAACAAGGGACTAAAAGTCTCTCCTTCCGCAGGCCGCTCATACAGTCTGTAAGAAACACATACACACCGGCTGGTCAGAGGGCCTGCAGGAAACTGCCCAAGGGAATTCCTGCCAGGCTGGGGTGGATTATTTACCCTGTTTTCCTATTCCCTCCCTCCCTTTTTTCTCTGTGTCTCCAGCTCTGATAAGGAGGGAGTCTCTCCAAGTGTGCAAAGCGAAAAAGTGGATGTGTGTGTGTTTGGACATTTGACCCTCTCGCCTAACTCTGTCCATCAACACCTACCACTGGAATGTTAATGAGAAACAACAAGGGAATCCCCGGGAACCTACCCTGTTAAAAACACACACACGTATAGTTAGCTACAATGACCTACCAGCCTTGACACACCCTGGGAGCTACAGGGAAGAAAAAGACAGGAGGACAACAGAGGGATTGAGGTAGAGAGAGGGTTGGTGGAGAGAAAAGGGGAAAGATAGAGGGATGCTGGGGCCAGGGTCGATGGTTGTCATGGTGCTGTCTGTCGGTAGCATGTTAAGTCTCATGTTGTCTCACAGGATCACTGCATATTTTCACACCTGCCAGTGGTGTGGCCCTGTGGGGTGAGAGGAGTGAGGGTGTGTGTAGCTAAGGGTGTAAATTGAGTTCTAAGGTGTTTAGACCGTGGATCTGGTTGGGTAGAATCTCTCACCAAGAAGACCGAAAAGCCCGTGTCTGTAGATTTTAATCTCCTTTTTCTGTCTTAAACACTTTTCTTATATTCGTTTCAGTATAACTATCCTTTCACCTCAGATTGGGGCTGTGAATTGAAGATCAGTTTTCTCTTTCGCTCTCATTTTCTCTTTCAGAAGCCGTGCCAAAGGTTTGGGACCAGAACAACCCAGACACTCATCTGTCGAATCCTCCGCTTTCTTGTCCTTCCATAACGATCATCCATTCCTTCCCTCTCTCCTCAGAAACACAAAGAGAGGGAGAGACACAAACCCAAACACAAGAAGACTCTAGAGCTCTCCCCTTCCCTCGCTTCAACTCTCATGCTTGCCTCAGACAAGGTGAGCTCACTCCTCCTCTCCTCCCTCCTCCCTCCCTCCTTTCTTTCTTTCTTTCTTTCTTTCTTTTTCTTTCTTTTTCTTTCTTTCTTTCTTTTTCTTTTTTCTTTCTTTTTCTTTCTTTCTTTCTTTCTTTCTTTCTTTTTCTTTCTTTCTTTCTTTCTTTCTTTCTTTCTTTCTTTCTTTCTTTCTTTCTTTCTTTCTTTCTTTCTTTCTTTCTTTCTTTCTTTCTTTCTTTCTTTCTTTCTTTCTTTCTTTCTTTCTTTCTTTCTTTCTTTCTTTCTTTCTTTCTTTCTTTCTTTCTTTCTTTCTTTCTTTCTTTCTTTCTTTCTTTCTTTCTTTCTTTCTTTCTTTCTTTCTTTCTTTCTTTCTTTCTTTCTTTCTTTCTTTCTTTCTTTCTTTCTTTCTTTCTTTCTTTCTTTCTTTCTTTCTTTCTTTCTTTCTTTCTTTCTTTCTTTCTTTCTTTCTTTCTTTCTTTCTTTCTTTCTTTCTTTCTTTCTTTCTTTCTTTCTTTCTTTCTTTCTTTCTTTCTTTCTTTCTTTCTTTCTTTCTTTCTTTCTTTCTTTCTTTCTTTCTTTCTTTCTTTCTTTCTTTCTTTCTTTCTTTCTTTCTTTCTTTCTTTCTTTCTTTCTTTCTTTCTTTCTTTCTTTCTTTCTTTCTTTCTTTCTTTCTTTCTTTCTTTCTTTCTTTCTTTCTTTCTTTCTTTCTTTCTTTCTTTCTTTTCTTTCTCCGTCTCACTGTGGGTTTAATGTCAAATGAACATTGACTAGCTCTGTTAGGCATTATGCAGGACTGACCTCTCATACTCTCCTTTCCTCCTGTCCTGTCCTCCTCTCCTCATCCCTCTCTCAGAGTTACAACAGTAGCAGCAGCAGTGGTGGGGTAGTCTCCGCTATGCCTGCCGCCTCTCAAAAGCGATTGGATGACAGCGCAGCCCGTTTCACCACCGCCAACTTCCAGGAAGTGCCGGTGCACTCCGGTGGTTTAAAGGACAGCCCCCCCACAGGGTCAGAAGGCAAACCGGGGTCGGAGGTCAAACAGGGCAAGAAGGGCATTAGCCAAGGGATTGGTGTTCAGCGCGGACGCAAGTCCCTCACACCTGGAAAGCCCCTCCCCTCTGCTGTGGTCACTACGGCAACCTCCTCCACTGCCTCCTCCTCCACTGGAACCTTTCATCAAGGTGAGATTGATGCGCTGTTTACGTCCACGTGTTTGTGGCGTGCCTGTGTCTGACAGTTGTTAGATGTTGTCCAGAGTGCCAGAGGTAGTTAGCGTATGGCCAAGATAAGTCTCCCTGGCTAGACCCTGGCTGCTGTAATTTGTGTGCTCCGCCACGCACACACACTAAAGTGCTCAGATGCCATGAGTGTCCCTTGAACCCGGCCCCCTGTGGCAGCGCGTGTCAGCCTCGAGGGGTCAAGTCTGGAGTTCTGACGTGTTGTAAGTGGCATCTAGTGGGGAAACAGTGTCATAGTCCAGGAGACTGAGGGAAAGAAAGCAAATAAATATTGTGTGTGTGACCACCTTTCCATCCACAGTTTTTATGTGAGTAAAGTCATACTCTATCAAAAAAATAACTACAGCTGTGATGGATACAGGAATTTTCTGTCATTTTTTAAATGCAGACAGATAATTTGTTCAACATGTTGGGGGTAAAATAAATGTGAGAAATGACGGTGAAAACACCTTTATGCACAAATATTTATATAATAACCATCATATGGAAGTAAACTTTGAGTCATGCGACGATATGGCGTGTGGTCCTCCTCCTCCGACCCTGGAAAGCATATAGTTTATTAGGCTACAGATTTTTTTATTTTTATATTAACTTCACAGGGTGGTGAAAGTGCACGGTGTCAGTGATGCTCCTTTCTGATAGGGTCTTATTCTGGTAACATGATGATCCATGCTTGACTGCTGTTTGACCTGTAAATAGTCATCATGTACACTAGCCTACCCGCACTGTATCTGCAAACTGTTGTTAATTAGATCGCACGTGCCAGAGTAGGCACATTTGCTATTCAACTCAACAGTTTGCAATTTCAACTATTGGTAGAGTTGAAAATGCGATGCAAACACATAGAAAAGTTAAATGTTTATTCGGGACATGAAAACTTAAGCGAAAAATAACTCATCACACATTGATTCTGTTTGGAAACACCACTGGTGGGAAAATGTGCATATTTTCTGTATGCATATTTTAGAATATTCGCATGAAAATCTGTCACCAATTGGCTGGAAACCTAGCTTGGGTGTGTTTTAGTCTCCAAACAGCTTCTCCTCTCTCTCTCCCAGCTCTCCTGCTGTCCAATAAGACGTCTTCCACCTTGACTCCTCCCACATCTGACTTCCTGGGCTTCTCTGATCCGTTGCTACGCTCCGGTGGTGGGGACTCCTTTTCTTCGCCCTCATTCAGTCGTTGCCTAGTGAAGCCCAGTGAGGTCACGGCCTCGGAGGGCATGGCTTCGCTCAGCACCTTCGGATCAATGATGTCACTTCCTGGTGGCGTAGCTGGCGGTAAACTGTATGAGAACTCTCACAGCGAGCTGACGGGGAACGTTGCTTCCACAGCCGGCTACAAACGCCCCTCATCATCCTCCTCTTCCTCTGCTGGCTCCTCCTCTGGGCCAAGTATGGGGGAAGGAGGAGAAGAAGGGGTGAAGAAGAAGAGAGGAAACTGGAGGAACCGATACGGTCCCTGCTTCAGTGTCCCGGACGGCAAGGCTACAGACGGACCTGAACACCACACAGCACCGCTACCTCTCCCCTCCTCTTCCCTCTGCTCCACCTCATCCGTCTCGCCGTCCCCCTCCTCTACCAGCGCTCTGCCAGGCCGGCCCGGAGGAGAGAGAGTAGGAGAGAGAGGAGGTCTGCTGGGTGTTGGTGTTAGCGTTGGGATCCAGAAGTCTCCTTCCCTACTAAGGAACGGCAGTCTGCCGTGTCACGGAGTCACCTCTACTCCCTCTGGCACCGGTAGGACACACACACACTTACCTTACTGTCTTTCATTACTTATTCTATCAGTGTTTTGTGTCAGTGGCTGTGTAATGTTGTGGTGAAGACTGATAACTGTGGGCAAAATAGAGAGCTGCCTGAAGCAGCTGAGGAATGGAAAGGATGAGAGGAAATCACTGGAGAGTATTGAGCTTCAGCACTGGAGAGAAGGTGGGGTTAAAGGGGAGGGAGGGAACAGAAAAGCACATGAGAGGATAGATGGAAGGAGGAGAGGAGAGGAGGGTTGAACAGGCAATTAGTAGCTCTTGTATTAGACTCTGTTAGAGAGGAGGGTTAGAGTGCTATGAACCCTGCTGGACTACACTACTCGTGTGTGTGTGTGTGTGTGTGTGTGTGTGTGTGTGTGTGTGTGTGTGTGTGTGTGTGTGTGTGTGTGTGTGTGTGTGTGAAACAAACCAGCACACGCACACTGAAGTGCGTTTCATCTTGTGTTCTGTTGCTTGGCAACCGAGTCGATGCTTTGGAGTTCCCTTCTGCTGTAGGAAATGTCTCTTAGCGTCCTTCTCTCTTCTCTATCCCTCATAATCACCATATTTGTTCCCGTTATTCTCTCTCTCGCCTTTATTCTCTCTATTTCTACCATGTCCTCTTTCATTCCTCTTTACAGGTTATCTCTTTCCGTCTCTCCTGTTCTATAGGCTCTCTCCTGTTCTGTAGGCTCTCTCCTGTTTTGTAGATGCAGTGAAGATCTCAAACCAAACAATTTAAATCCACAGCAAAATTAGCCCACATTCAGGCTATTGTTTATTTGTGTATTTCACAGTATGTTATGGTAAAAATCGTAGTATAATGCTTGTATGGATTTCAACCCCAAAACATGTTCATGTCATCGTCACCAATCAACTTCATTACAGTTAGAAACTACTTTGACTACCACCACTGATTTCTGTATGCTAGTTATGGCACCAGCTTATACGAACGGGAGTTAGCGTTTAGCAGTCACTTCTAAACTTGAAAAGGAACGACTTCTAAATGTTATGCAGCGAAAATTGGCAACTATATCCAAGTCAGTCTTTAGTAACCACTTTTTGGGCCCATTACAATACATCAATCATGATGGATTTGATGATTATCCACTCTGTTAGATTTCAGACTGTCAGATTTGTTGAATGTGCACCAATCCGGTGTCGTCCTAACACCCACTGTCTGTGTTTCATTGACCTCTACCGGATCTATAGGTGCTTCTCCTGTTTTATAGGCTCTCTCGATGTTCTCCCTTCCTTACCTGTAGCTAAATGTGTGAGTTTTCGGCGCCAGACTAGTGACCGGGAATATTTAAATTTATTGGACATTTTGAGAAGTTTACTGGTCATCCATATGTATTGGGTGCGTAACCCATTAGGCCGTCCAGTGTCCACCAACGCACGAGGGATATTGGCCAAATGAGACACGTTTACGTGTCCTTAAAACTAATTACAAAAACACATCCTTGTTTAAATTTCTAGCATATGCAAAAATGTATAGCCTATTTTATTGGTTTTTACTTGCCTAAAACAATAGTTGTCCACTTCACGGTTCAGCTGCTATGAAATGTGAGCACTAAGTGCATCAGGGCGTTGCATGCATAGGCCTATTGGCTGAATTATATGAATATTTAGAATAAAAAATATATATAAAGAAAGAGAAGTTTAGGCCTGGCCCCAGAGAGAGAGCGTGAGAGATTGGAGATGTGCCGGTGGCATGCTACGACACCGACATGCATTTCTTTATACTTGTCACATAGGCTACTCTGTCTGCTATACAGATATAGGTGTACAGAAGGAGGCAAATTCATTCATTTTCAATTAGAATATTTTTTATAAAGATAAGCATTATATTGTTATAGGACTCTGGTAGGCCTAAAAACAATCTTCCTCACCTCAAGTTCAACTGTCGAAGTCATTTGAAGCACATGTGCCCACTGCCTTCATATCATAGGCCTGCAGTGTAATAGGCTAATAGCCACATCACACTAAGCCTTCACAAAAGGTTTTAAACTTTATTAGGGTTATGTCAAAAGTACACTACTTGACCAAAAGTATGTTCGTTGAACATCTCATTCCAAAATCATGGGTAATTCATATGGAGTTGCTCCCCCTTTGCTGCTATAACAGCCTCCACTCTTCTGGGAAGGCTTTCCACTAGATGTTGACACATTGCTGCGGAGACTTGCTTCCATTCAGCCACGAGCATTAGTGAAGTCGTGCACTGATGTTGGGCGATTAGGCCTGGCTTGCAGTAGGTGTTCCAAATCATTCCAATCGGTGTTCTATGAGGTTGAGGTCAGGGCTCTGTGCAGGCCAGTCAAGTTCTTCCACACCAATCTCGACAAACCAGTTCTGTATGGACCTCTGTGCATTGGGGCATTGTGATGCTGAAACAGGAAAGAGCCTTCCCCAATATGTTGCCACAAGGTTGGAAGCACAGAATTGTCTAGAATGTCATTGTATGCTGTAGCATAAAGATTTCCCTTCACAGGAACTAAGCCTGAACCATGAAAAACAGCCCCAGACCATTATTACTCCTCCACCAAATATTACAGTTGGCACTATGCATTCAGGCAGGTAGCCTTCTCCTGGAATCTGCCAAACCCAGATTCATCTGTCGGACTGCCAGATAGTGAAGCTTGATTTATCACTCCAGAGAACACGTTTCCACTGTTCCAGAGTCCAATAGCGGTGAGCTTTACACCACTCCAGCCGACGCTTAGCATTGCGCATGGTGATCTTAGGATTGTGTGTAGCTGGTCTGCCATGTAAACACATTTCACGAAGATCCCGACGAACAGTTCTTGTGCTGATGTTGCTTCCAGAGGCAGTTTGGAACTTGGTAGTGAGTGTTGCAACCGAGGACAGATGATTTTTACACACTTCAGCACTTGGCGGTCCTGTTCTGTGAGCTTTTGTGGCTTACCACTTTGCGGCTAAACTGTTGTTGCTCCAAGACGTTTCCACTACACAATAACAGCACTTAGTTGACCAGGGCAGCTCTAGCAAGGCAGAAATTTGACAAACTGACTTGTTGGAAAGTCACTGAGCTTTTCAGTAAGGTCATTCTACTGCCAATGTTTTTCTATGGAGATTTCATGGCTGTGTGCTTTATTTTATACCCCTGTCAGCAACGTGTGTGGCTTAAATAGTTGAATCAGTTCATTTGAAGAGGTGTCCACATACTTTTGTATATACTGTGAATTGGAAAAGTATTCAGACCCTTTCCCTTTTTCCACATTTTGTTACTTTTCAGCCTTGTTCTAAAATTATTATTATTATTTTTCCCTGATCAATCTGCACACAATACCCCATAATGACAAAGCGAAAACAGGTTTTTAGAAATGTTTGAAAATGTACTAAAAATAAAAAACAGAGACCTTATTTAGATTAGTATTCGGACTCTTTGAAGTTGAGCTTAGGTGCATCCTGTTTCCATTAATCATCCTTGATGTTTCTGCAACTTGATTGGAGTCCATCTGTGGTAAATTCAATTGATTGGACATGATTTGGAAAGGCACACAACTGTTTATATAAGGTCCCGCAGTTGACAGTGCATGTCAGATCAAAAACCAAGCCATGAGCTCGAATGAAGTTGTCTGTAGAGCTCTGAGACAGGATTGTGTTGAGGCACAGATCTGGGGGATGGTACCAAAACATTTTTGCAGCATTGCAGGTCCCCAAGAACACAGTGGTCTCCATCATTCTTAAATGGAAGAAGTTTGGAACAACCAATACTCTTCCTAGTACTGGCTGCATGGCCAAACTGAGCAATCGGGGAAGGGCCTTGGTAGGGGTTTGACCAAGAACCTGATGGTCACTCTGACAGAGGTCCAGAATTCCTCTGGAGGCTGAAAAGATTTGGCATGGACCCTCAGATCCTCAAAAAGTTCTACAGCTGCACAACTGAGAGCATCTTGACTGGCTGCATCACCACTTGTTATTGCAACTGCTTGGCATCCGACCACAAGGCTTAACAGAAGGTTGTGCCTACGGCCCAGTACATCACTGGGGCTGAGCTCCCTGACATCCAGGACCTCTAAACCAGGCGGTGTCAGAGGAAGATCCTAAAAATGGTCAAAGTTTAAAGCTACCCAAGTCATAGACTGTTCTCTCTGCTACTGCACTACAAGCAGTACCAATGCACCACGTCTGGAACCAACAGGACCTTGAACCATTTCTACCCCCCAGCCATAAAACTGCTACATAGTTAGTCCGGTTAGCTATTGGTTAACTATTTAACGATCTGCATTTGACCCTTTTTGCACTAACTCTTTTGACTCATCACATACGCTGCTGTTACTGTTTATTATCTATCCCGTTACCTAGTCACTTTATCCCTACCTGTATGTACATATCTAGCTCAATTACCTCGTACCCCTGCACATTGACTCGGTACTGGTACTCTGTGTATATAGCCATGTTATCGTTATTTATTGTATTTGTTCCTCATGTTATTTCTCTTTTTTATTCTGCATTGTTGGGAAGGGCCCGCTAGTAAGTATTTCACTGTTAGTCTACACCTGTTTTTTACGAATAATGTAACAAATCAAATTAGTTTTGATTAGTTGCTATTGAGCTCATATTTGAGAGTTGAGAAATAAAAAGTATATCTACAGAAACTGAGAACATCCTCTCTCCATCTGTGACAACAGGATAGCAGTGTGTTCCCAGCAATTGGATGATTGTATAAAATAAAAAAATCAGAACACTTCTTCCTCTCCTGAAAGGAGAGAGTGGCGCGCTCAACACAGCAGCAGGCCCCAGCGAGACAGGGACAGTCAGGAAGACTTTCATTACAGGAATCATGAGGGTGATGTACTTCACTGTGTGATCAAATCATGATTTTAGTCTCCTATAAATTAGGACGTTTTGAGTGAGGTGAATGAATGTGAAGCCCGCACCGATGTGACCAACACATTTTTAAAAATTGCACAGCCAAGTCACAGGGTCTCAAAATGTGGCTTAGTGGTCACAGTCTGGAACCCTGCCTTGAAGGCTTCTCACTATAGGCATACTCTCTTTTGTTTTAATTCAATGATTGTGTGTGTGAACGTGAGTGTTTGATGGATGGAGGTGAAATGGGGGTTAGATTTGGGCTGAGTTAATGTTTGATAGTACAGAGGGTGTGTGGGTTGAGGTTAATCAGTGCTGGTTAATGTCATCGGGAGGGCAGCTTGGGTTAAAGTGGTCTTCATGTTTTGCAGGACTCCAGCCGTCTGATCTGATGTTGGCTGCGGATCAGTGTAGTAGTATTCTCCCTTGCTTAACCCTCTCTAAACCTGCATACATCTCTCCTGGAGAGACCTGATGACTGGAGACAACCACACACACACCAGGGTTTCCATTAGCTGGCAAAAAAATGTTTAAGCCGTTAAGTAGAACTGCTGCGGCCAAAATGACCGTAAGAAAAAAATTGAAATACCAGTTGATGCTAATACATTTCACCATCATTCTTATCAGTCTATAGGTTAATGTGTATAATTTTGTGGAATTAAATTGGCCTTTGTATAGTCGTTAGTCATCATGCATTTTATTTTTCCAACACAACTATCACAGGCACAGCATACAGAGACAATTTTGGAGCTGTATTTCTCCTAAAGAGTAAAACATATGCTTTTATGAACCCATTCATTGCGCAACCATTCTAAATGCAATCGCGTTAAAAAACGGTTTGGTGCATGATTTAAAAAAAAAAAAAGAAGCTATTTTTATTTCTCAACTGGTAATTTAAACTGCAAGCTCTGACCCAACTTTGCTATTTGGTGATTATTTTGGCATTTATTTGTACTTTATATTCACAAAATGTATCTTCTATCATTTCTTATAACCGACAGGAACTTTTGAACATAAGATCAGCAGTTACCCCAATTCCGACTGACTCATCTGCCCTGGGCTCTTTCTGTAATTCTGACCCAATTGTCGGGGTATCCAAGAGGAAATGCTGGCATTTGTGGCAAGAAATGGGGAATCCTGCCAGGATTAAGGTGAAGGGAAAACCGGCCACCTCTTCCCTCCATTCTATTGGTCACTTGATAAGATGGATGACGTTCGAACGCGGATTTGCTACCAACGGGACTCTCTAAACTGCAATATTCTCTGCTTTTCTGAAGCATGGCTTTTGGACAATGGTTATCCAACTGGATGGATTCTCCATGCACCGAGTGGACAGGACAGTAGAGGAAGGGGAGGCGTGTGCCTCTACATCAACAACAATTTATGTTCTGACTCGAGCACAGTGGTAATATTGACGCCGATTTTAGTTTGTCATCATTTAGACTAATTTCCAAACTTCCATCAACAAGTCTCCTTTGCCTCTCAAGCAAGCATTCAAGGCCCTGGCCTCCCGGGTGGCGCAGTGGTTAAGGGCGCTGTACTGCTGTGCCATCAGAGTCCCTGGGGTCGCGCCCAGACTCTGTCGTAACCGGCCGCGACCGGGAGGTCCGTGGGGCGACGCACAATTTGGCCTAGCGTCGTCCGGGTTAGGGAGGGCTTGGTCGGTAGGGATGTCCTTGTCTCATCGCGCACCAGCGACTCCTGTGGCGGGCCGGGCGCAGTGCGCGCTAACCAAGGTTGCCAGGTGCACGGTGTACCCTCCGACACATTGGTGCGGCTGGCTTCCGGGTTGGATGCTCGCTGTGTTAAGAAGCAGTACGGCTGGTTGGGTTGTGTATCGGAGGACGCATGACTTTCAACCTTCGTCTCCCGAGCCCGTACGGGAGTTGTAGCGATGAGACAAGATAGTAGCTACTACAACAATTGGACACTAAGAAACTGGGGAGAAAAGGGGGTCAAATTCAAAAAACAAAACAAATGCATACACGGCCCTACCTTTTCCACCATTCTGCAAATCAGATCATGACTCCGTACTCCTGCTTCCTGTTTACAAGCAGAAGCTCAAACGGGAAGCACCAGTGCCATTAAGAAATGAATCAGAGATTATGCTACAGGGGTCGGTTTGCTAGCTCTGATTGGAATATGTTCCAAGACTCCCCTGATAACATCGATGTGCTAACCACCTACGTCACCGGCTTCATAACGAAATGCATTGGTGATGTTGTCCCCACCGTGAAGGTTTGCTGCTTCCCCAATTAAAAGCCCTGGATTAAGACCGAAGTTGGTGCTACGGTAAAGGACAGGGCTACCGCACACTGGGCCATCACAGACAGCCCTGATGCTACAACTCAGAATAGGAACAAGTACAGGAAGTTGGCTACGACCTCTGCAGAGTCATCAAAAGGACAATATTGGAATAAAGTGGAGTCATATTTACGCAGGCTCTGACGCCCATCCCATGTGGCAGGGGCTACAGTCCATTACGGATTACAAAAGAAGACCCAGACCCTCTCTACCAGACAAACTCTACACATTTTATGCACCCTTCAACAATAACACCATACCGTGCGTGAAACCAGAGGACTAGATGATCTGGCAGACAGCGCTTGACAGCGCCTCTTCCCCCTCATAAGGTTGAAAACGTTTGGCATGGGGCCTCAAATCCTCAAAGGTTCTGCAGCTGCACCATTGAGAGCATTTCGACTAGCAGCATCACTGCTTGGTATGGCAACAGCACCGCCTTCGATCACATGGAGCTACAGAGGGTGATACAGACAGTTAAGTACATCACTGGGCCGAGCTCCCTGCAATCCAGGACCTCTATATCAGGCAGTGTGAAAAGAAGGCCCGGAAAATGGTTAAGGACTCCAGCCACCCAAGCTATAAACTATTCTCTCTTCTTCCGCACGGAATGTGGTACCGGTGGATCAAGTCTGACACAACCGTTTCTATTCTCAAGCCATAAGACTGCTAAATAGATAACAAAATGGCTACACGGACCATCAAAGTTACCCTTGTATTTATCTCTGCACACTCAGGACTTTACACACTCACACACACTGACACTCGCATACAGTCTTAATTTACGCTGCTGCTACTCTGTTTATCATACATCCTGATGCCTATTCACCTTATCCATATACTTATCTACCTCTTATCACTCCAATATCCCTGCACATTGTAAATATGGTATTGGAACTGACCCTGTTTATAGCTTCTTACTTTCTTCTGTTGTCCTTATTTCTTATTTCTATTTCTTGTAAGGTTTTTTTTCATATTATGAAGCATGTCTTACCTTGCTTCAAAGTAGCCTATAGGCAAACTCCGACCATGGAAACGTGGAGGCAATTATTCATAGGCAGCACGTGATTTACATATTGGGGAAGCTTAAAATTGTTCCTACCATTTGTACTGTTCTTTGTGCCAGTTATGATTTTTATATTCGCATTGTTGTGGAACAGTTTCATTTCAATAATGTTTTTAGTTTCTCAAAATCATTGTCATGTGGTTAATCATAAAAATAAAAATAGACCGTGAGGCCAGTGTTCAGGCGCTAGCACTCATTCAACATTATCAGCACAGAGAAACCAGACACATGCTAATTTCTCACATTAAGCATGAAAAAATTGACATCTCTTAAAATGATTGTTATGAAATAAACCAAAACTTGTTTATCTTAAGTGTAGCAGGTTGTGAACTCTGCAAACAGCGTTCCACTCCAAGAATGAGAAAGGTAAATGACTCACTAATACAGGCATTAACAGAAATTAATGTAACCAAATAATGGGAATTAATGTTACATTTACTACTGGTGACATGTAAAGGGGAATTGATGTAAAAAATAAATAAAACATGTATGAAAGGGAAAACAATTCACACAATGAAACAATGAATGGGCAAGAATTGGCGGGAGACAGCTGAGCCATTCTGGAGAGACTTCCCCTTCTTGTCTCAACATTTTAAATTATACTTAAGACACATTACCTTCACACGTTTTATGCTTTTCACTTACAACCGCAGCTCAATAATTTAAAAGAAACGAATGATCCTCGATTCCTCTCTGGCCATTATGCTTTCTGGTGAAGTATTTTGAAGTATTTTCTTTCTTTCTGTATAGACAGGAGTAATTATATAATTTTGGCATGTTTTTCCATTTACTTCCCTATTTGCATTTACTTCCCGACCACTATTTCTCTCCTGTTCTATTTGTTTTCATCAACCAGGGCCTAAAATGTACTTTTTGGCCCACCAGTCACTGTGGCAGGTAGATGAAAAAAAATCTACCAGCCCAAATGTTTTTTGGCCATAATTACTTTTAACAAAACAAATAATAAATAAAACAGATTACCATGCTTTGTAATGTTTCTATAACAAGACATGTATTAGTAAGAAGTAATGTGGTATATTGTTGAATTTCATTAAAAAAAATTGTGACCTCAGTCTTTTAATCAAAATATCAGAGCCCAAATGTTAAACAGCACCTTTAAGGGTGGGAGGTTACCGTGGTAACGGGGCGATATGTGAGAGATTTGGTATCTGACTAGGGCATCTCTTCGCTATCAGTTGAAGCAGCAGACTCAAACTATCATTTTCAAAAACAACCGAGGTTGTGAACAAAACAATGTAAATAGCCAAGAAACACAAGGACAAAGTCAAATTAGACCAACTTTTATGCCTGTGCACAGCGCCTCCACAAATGAATTTATCAGCACTTCACTCAGTGAGCTCAGCTCCCCTGCCAGGCAGTGTTGTTGTGCGAGGTGGGATATAGGATTATAATTTATTTGTGCAATTAGCAGCTATGAAACAAAACAGCAGAAATAAAGCTACTGCAGTATTCTTCTAACTCTAATGTGCTTATGCTTGACTTTTGAAAATCTTTATTTGCGAATGAAATGCTTGCACTGTAGAGCCCTGCAAATTGACCATGCGCCAAAGTGACTGGTGAAATAGACCTTCTTGCTCGCCAATGCCTAAATCTACCCAATTTTGGCGGGTGTTAATTGTCTGCCCTGATATCAACTTTATTTTATTGTCCAGAAGCCACAGGCAGAATCCTAGTCATATTAGCAACCCGTCCTAGTTGTTGCATCCTTGGATTCCTCCTCTTTCTAAGTTTCTAACATAGAAGTTCCATATATGACAGAGATGAACATTTATCAGGTGCACTGTTTAGAATGTGTTTTCCCAGGTGCGCTATTCAGAATGGAGTTTTCCCAGGTGCGCTTTTCAGAATGGAGTTTTCCCAGGTGCGCTATTCAGAATGGAGTTTTCCCTCATTGCATTTTGGCAAATGTTTCAAAATTATGTTTTATTGGCTGCTTCATTACATTAGTTACATGTTCTGTTAACCTCTCTGGGATCGTTCGGGACGCTAGCGTCCCACCTCGCCAACAGCCAGTGAAATTGCAGGGCGCCAAATCCAAAACAACAGAAATCTCATAATTAAAATTCCTCAACCATACAAGTATTTTACACCATTTTAAATATACACTTCTCGTTAATCCAACCACAGTGTCCAATTTCAAAAAGGCTTTTCGGCGAAAGCAGGACATATCATTATGTTAGGTCAGCAACTAGTCACAGAAAAAATTCTGCCATTTTCCAACCAAAGAGAGGTGTCACAAAAAGCTGAAATATAGATCAAATGAATCACTAACCTTTGACGATCTTCATCAGATGACACTCTCAGGACTCAATGTTACACAATACATGTATGTTTTGTTCGATCAAGTTCATATTTATATCCAAAAACCTCAGTTTACATTGGCGCCATGTTCAGAAATGCCTCCAAAACATCCAGAGAAATTGCAGAGAGCCACATCAAATAACATAAATACTCATCATAAACTTTGATAAAAGATACATGTTTTACATAGAATTAAAGATAAACTTGTTCTTAATGCAACCGCTGTGTCAGATTTCAAAAAAGCTTTATGGAAAAAGCACAATATTCAATAATCTGAGAACAGCGTTCAGCCACAAAAGCAAGCCATACAGCTACCCCCCAAATTGTGGAGTCAACAAAAATCATAAATAGAATTATAAATCTTCACTTACCTTTGCTGATCTTCGTTGGAATGCACTCCCAGGACTCCCACTTCAGCAAGAAATGTTTGTTTTGTACGATTACGTCCATATCTATGTCCAAATACCTCCGTTTTGTTTGCTCGTTTAGTTCACTATTCCAAAGACACAATGCGAGAGCGCATTCCAGAGGAAAGTCAAGAGTTCCATTACAGTTTGTAGAAACATGTCAAATGATGTTTACAATCAAACATTAGGGTATTTTTATAATAAATCTTCAATAATATTCCAACCGGACAATAACGTATTCATTAGAGAGGAAAAAGAAGGAATGGCGCGCGCCCGCGTGACCCCGCAGTAAACCGCTGATTGGCCTCAGCCTAGTCCACTTGTTGAAACAGGTTTTATTCGACAGCCTTCCACAATAGAAGCCTCAAACAACTTTCTAAAGACTGTTGACATCTGCTGGAAGCCCTGGGAAGTGCAATCTGGCCCCATAGACACAGCATATTGGATAGGAAATCACTTAAATTAAACTACAAACCTCAGATTTCCCACTTCCTGGTTGGATTTGTCTCAGGTTTTCGCCTGCCATATGAGTTATGTTATACTCACACACATAATTCAAACAGTTTTAGAAACTTCAGAGTGTTTTCTATCCAATAATACTAATAATATGCATATATTAGCATCTGGGACAGAGTAGCAGGCAGTTTACTCTGGGCACCTTATTCATCCAAGCTACTCAATACTGCCCCCCTGTCACCAAGAAGTTAAGATGCATTTTCATAATCAACATGTGATTTCTGTCATTCTGATCACCGTGGGTGGAAGCCCTAATGGATTATGTACCCAATGCATATGGGTCCGGTAAATTTCTCACGTTGTCCGGCGCTGTATTTTCCTAACGCTAACCCTGACACACACACACATATGTTATTGGAGGCTGAGACGTGGTGGGTCCCTGGCTTGAGAGGGTTACTAGGGGTTGAGGGGTTTCCAGGGGGGATATATGGAGGGGGTGAGGAAAGGTGATGTTGGTAAGTCCTTATTGATCACTTTGATTGATTCCCGATTGGACAGTCCTACGCCAATGCAGCTGAGCTAATAGGGCTGGTCCACACTCACACAGAGCTATGTCTTACTATACTTGTGAGGACTGTTCTCCTTAACCCTAACTCCTAAACCTAGCCCCTAAGCCTAAAATTGTTTTTTAACAAGTGAGGACCGGCAAAATAGTTGTTACTATTCTCGTGAGGAATTCTGGTACTCAAATCAAACTTTATTTGTCACATGCGCCTAATACAACGTGTAGACCTTACTGTGAAATGGATACTTACAAGCCCTTAACCAACAGTTCAGTTCAAGAAGATTTAAGAAAATATTTACCTTGTAGACCAAAGTAAAAAATAATCAAAAGTAACAATAACGAGGCTATATACAGGGGGTACCGGTAACGAGTCAATGTGCAGGGGTACAGGTTAGTCGAGGTAATTTGTACATGTAGGTAGAGGTAAAGTGACTATGCATAGATAATAAACAGTGATTAGCAGCAGTGTACAAATTAAATGTGGGGGTCAATGTAGATAGTCCGGTGTAGATAGTCCGGTGGTCTTATGGCTTGGGGGTAGAAGCTGTTAAGGAGCCTACTTGTGTATACTCACAAGTATAGTAAAACGTGAACACACACCCATCCATCCTTTATTCTGTGTTGTTGATAATGAACTAGGGTTCATAAAAGCATATTCACTACATGTATTCCTGTGTTGACATGATAAATGTAACCCCACCTTTGATGTATTGGCCCAGTGGTAAATGGAGGCTAGCTTTGGGATATGGAAATATGTAGGCTAGGTGTAGCAAAAGGGTAAGGGTAGCAATCTCTACCCCATTTTTTTATTTTTAATTACAAGACTGGCTTATTACTAATGTTAGATTTGTATATAATTTATGATGGCATCAGATTAAGTAGTGTAATTTAGTCAGTTTAGTCTGATTTTAACATTATCTGGTAATTGTGGATTGTCTTTCCAACAATATTGTGTAGGTTAGGAGATGTGTTCTATTGTGTTTGTATGACCTGAGGAGTAGTCTTGGAGTTTCTGCAGTACATGATCTCTCGTTTTCCTTCGTTCTCCATCTTGCACTCTCATGCACAAAGCACTCTTGTTCCTCTAGTGAATATGTGCTGCCCACAGCCATTCAGCCTTTTGTGGGGTGAGGGGGGCCTCTCACTCCTACTCCCCCCTCCCTAGGGGTCACTAAGGGGCAGGGGCAGAGTTTATACCGGTTAAGTGTGTGTGTGTGTGTGTGTGTGTGTGTGTGTGTGTGTGTGTGTGTGTGTGTGTGTGTGTGTGTGTGTGTGTGAAATCAATAAAACAGCAGCAGCAACAACTTAACAGATAGAGGGCATGTGATGGGGGAGGTACATGAATATGAATGGAGCTCCCACCCTCCTTTCCCCCAGTATGAAAAGCTGTGTGTATGTGTGTGATAGAACAATGTGTGAGTCATCAGATTTCTGCTTGTTATTCTGGGTCAGTGGCAGGACAGGTCTCCATCCACTGTGTTTTTAATATGTAGTTGTGTGTTTGTCTACAGCAGGGGTCGGCAACAGGCGGCTGTGGGCCAAATTCGGCCCATAGTTTTTAGTTTTCAGCTAAAGACAATTTTTTATTTAGGAAATCTGTTCCCATGTGTTCACACGCATAAAAATAGACATGATTGTCTCAATCTACTTTAGGTATGAAATTAGTTATTTTCAAAGGCAGTCACTTTTTTTCACCTAAGTTGTGATCAATTTTCAGTGTACAAATTATTTAAAAAATGTTCCGGCCCCATAACTATATACTCTGACAAAAACCAGCCTGCGGCTTAATCTAGTTGCCTATCCCTGGTGTACAGGGTGCATGTGTGAGAATGTGTTTGTTGTTGATTTTGTCCAGCCCACTCGTTCATGGTACCATGCACACACTCACTACTGTACTGCACGCAACTCATATAAACACGAGACAATGAAGATTAGTTTATTTTCATGATTATGAAACAGAATGATGATGATGATAATAAAAGTTATGTTGATGACGGTGATGTCTCTCCTTGTAGGTGCGTTCTCCAGTTGTGACGTGTCGTCAGGGGTGGGACCTGCTCCTATGAGTGGAGCTAACTCTGAGTTGCAACAACCGATGGCCTCCCTAGCTCCTCCTAGTCCCTTCACTGCCACAGCCCCCATGATCAACACGGTCTCCCCCCATGTGAGTACATACACACACCACAGACACAGACTAGGCCCGTGCTGAACAGAGTCAGATCAACATTAATGTCAGAGACCTACTAGTTATATTAAGTTCAAATAGGTTTAGAAAAGGATGAGAGAGGAGTTCTCAGGGCTGTGATGATCATGGCATTTTGGACGATGGTTATTGGGCAGCTAAATGGCAGTGATAACTGTTTGAATAGCAAAACATATAGAGTACCAGTCAAAAGTTTGGACACACCTACTCATTCAAGGGTTTTTCTTTATTTGTACAATTTTCTACATTGTAGAATAATAGTGAAGATATCAAAACTATGGAATCATGTAGTAAGCAGAAAAGTGGTAAACAATCAAAATATATTTTATATTTGAGATTCTTCAAAGTAGCCACCTTTTGCCTTATTGACAAGTTTGCACACTCTTGACATTCTCTCAACCAGCTTCATGAGGAATGCTTTTCCAACAGTCTTGAAGGAGTTCCCACATATGCTAAGCACTTGTTGGCTGCTTTTCCTTCGGCCTGCAAGCTAACTCATCCCAACCCATCTCAATTGGGTTCAGATCGGGTGATTGTGGAGGCCAGGTCATCTGATACAGCACTCCATCACTCTCCTTCTTGGTCAAATAGCCCTTACACAGCCTGGAGGTGTGTTTTGGGTCATTGTCCTGTTGAAAAACAAATTATCGTCCCACTAAGCGCAAACCAGATGGGATGATGTATCGCTGCAGAATGCTGTGGTAGCCATCCTGGTGACTCTCCATGTCACCAGCAAAACACCTTCACACCTCCATGCTTCACGGTGGGAAGCACACACGTGGAGATCATCCGTCCACCTACTCTGCATCTCACAAAGACACGGCAGTTGGAACCAAAAATCTGAAATTTTGACTCATCAGACCAAAGGACAGATTTCCACTGATCTAATCTCCATTGCTTATGTTTCTTGGCCCAAATAAGTATCTTCTTATTATTCGTGTCCTTTAGTAGTTGTTTCTTTCGACCATGAAGGCCTGATTCCCGCAGTCTCCTCTGAACAGTTGCTCTTGAGATGTCTGTTTCTTGAACTCTGAAGCATTTATTTGGGATGCAATTTCTGAGGCTGGTAACTTAAATAAACGTGTCCTCTGCAGCAGAGGTAACTCTAGGTCTTCCTTGCCTGTGGCAGTCCTCATGAGAGCCAGTTTCATCATGAAGCTTAATGGTTTTTGCGACTGCACTTGAAGAAACTTTCAAAGTTCCTGACATTTTCTTGATTCACTGACCTTCATTTCTTAATATAATGATGGACTGCCATTTCACTTTGCTTATTTGAGCTGTTCTTGCCATAATATGGACTTAGCGCTATTGGTAAAAGACCATCTTCTATAAACCAAGCCTACCTTGTCACAACACAACTGATTGGCTCAAATGCATTAAGAAGGAAATACATTTCACACCTGTTAATTGAAATGGATTCCAGGTGTCTACCTCATGAAGCTGGTTGAGAGAATGCCAAGACTCCTCACAAGTCCTCAACTGGCATCTTCATTAAATCGTACCCGCAAAACACCAGTCTCAACGTCAACAGTGAAGAGGCAACCCCAGGATGCTGGCCTTTCACTTTGGTCAATCTTAATCAGTCCAAACAATTCAAATTCTTACTTTCCAATTAACTTCCCATTCCCTTTGTTACCTTCACTAGTCTACACATCTCTGTTTCCTTTAACTCAAAAGCCCTCTCAATCACCATCATACTCTACCTCTATCTTTCTGTCTAACATTTGCTCTACCAGGTGAACAAAAGGTTTGAAATTACAGTCAAAACAAACATGATAACTTCTGGTCACAGGGAGGCCACTTTAATTACTCGTGACTAGGGTTGCAAAGTGTCAGAAATTTTCCATGGGAGTTAAGCCCAGGAATTTGGGGAATTTTGCTTAAATTCATAGAAAAAGTTAGCTTATAACAGTGACCTTTTTTATGGGATACACAAGGCAATGCTAGGTCTTGTGGGGTGTTTTGGTTAAACTATCCCCAATTCAATGGAATTGCAACCCTCTGCATGCACAGTGCATTCTTCCATCACATGGTCAGCTGATTGTTAAGATCTTGCACACTAATGAGATGCTATTGAGCCCAAACTACTACACTGTGTGAGCCAAGGACTACATGCTTTCTTGTAAGTTTTGATTACAATACTGGATGGGGTGAAATATATTTTGTAAGACATTTTTTTTTGTTGTTAACTAGTAAATAGTAGCCTACAGCAAAGTGTGTTTAAATAATTTCTAACTTGTTAACAATTTCTGCTTGTTAGTTTTTTCTACCATGTGGGTTTTTAGCTTGCTTGAGCCTGCTAACTGAGTGTTAATTCACCTGTTTATACATGTTTCATGTTTATACATGTTTCATGTTTAAATAACTCCTTTGTAAGATAAATGTTTTATCTAACTGCTTAACTACACTGCTCAAAAAAATAAAGGGAACACTAAAATAACACATCCTAGATCTGAATGAATGAAATATTCTGATTAAATACTTTTTTCTTTACATAGTTGAATGTGCTGACAACAAAATCACACAAAAAGTATCAATGGAAATCAAATGTATCAACCCATGGAGGTCTGGATTTGGAGTCACATTCAAAATTAAAGTGGAAAACCACACTACAGTCTGATCCAACTTTGATGTTGGATCAATGTAGTCCCAATACCATCCGCAAAGGATAAAAGTGGACTTTTAATTCTGGTTACATTCAATACCAACACTTTTCTACGAGAAGTGTTGTCTGTTGACAAGAGACTTGTACTTGTTTAAATGTTTAAAAAAAAATATATATATATGATTTGATTTTCTACGAGAAGTGTTGTCTGTTGACAAGAGACTTGTACTTGTTTAAATGTAAAAAAAATATATATATATGATTTGAGGACATTTCTGACCGTTTGAGCAGACACCTCCGCCTGCTGGAGGTCATTTTGCAGGGCTCTGGCAGTGCTCCTCCTGCTCCTCCTTGCCCAAAGGCGGAGGTAGCGGTCCTGCTGCTGGGTTGTTGCCCTCCTACGGCCTCCTCCAGTCTCCTGGTAGCGCCTCCATGCTCTGGACACTACGCTGACAGACACAGCAAACCTTCTTGCCACAGCTCGCATTGATGTTCCATCCTGGATGAGCTGCACTACCTGAGCCACTTGTGTGGGTTGTAGACTCCGTCTCATGCTACCACTAGAGTGAAAGCACCGCCAGCATTCAAAAGTGACCAAAACATCATCCAGGAAGCATAGGAAATGAGAAGTGGTCTGTGGTCACCACCTGCAGAACCACTCCTTTATTGGGGGTGTCTTGCTAATTGCCTATAATTTCCACCTGTTGTCTATTCCATTTGCACAACAGAATGTGAAATTGATTGTCAATCAGTGTTGCTTCCTAAGTGGACAGTTTGATTTCACAGAAGTGTGATTGACTTGGAGTTACATTGTGTTGTTTAAGTGTTCCCTTTATTTTTTTGAGCAGTGTATTTATCTGTACATGGAATTGTATTTGTTTTGTTTTTTTATTCGTTTTGTTCTCATCTTTCCAGTAAAATGCAACGGGCACTATCTGATGTGTGGAGACATTTCACTGCAGCTGTACACAGAAAAGCTGTGTACATTTGCAAATACTGTGCCAAAACATATGTGAAGAATGCAACAAAGATGCAGAAGTGCATAAAGTTCCCTCAGCGCCCACAACAAGAAAACTCTGTCAAAAGTCCCTCTACTTCTATTCGAGGTGAAAATTATGAATCCGACACCTTATCGATAGCAACAGCTCATGGTCCTCCTGGAATCAGAAGTGTTTTGACTCAATGGAGGAACGTAGTCCGAGAAATGCTAATAAATGTCTTGCTCGAGCTGTGTATGCAACTGGTTCACCTCTGATGCTCACAGGCAATGTGTATTGGAAGAGATTTCTGAATGTTTTTCGCCCAGCATACACCCCTCCAGCCAGACATGCTTTATCTACTCATTTGCTGGATGCAGAGTTCAACAGAGTTCAAGTGAAGGTCAAGAAAATCATAGAGAAAGCAGACTGTATTGCAATCATCTCTGATGGGTGGTCAAATGTTCGTGGCAAGGAATAATTAACTACATCTCCATCCCTCAACCAGTATTCTACAAGAGCACAGACACAAGGGACAACAGACACACCGGCCAGCAGATGAGCTGAAAGCAGTCATCAATGACCTTGGACCACAGAAGTTATTTGCACTGGTGACAGACAATGCTGCGAACATGAAGGCTGCTTGGTCTAAAGTGGAGGAGTCCTACCCTCACATCACATTGGCTGTGCTGCTCATGCATTGAATCTACTCCTCAAGGATATCATGGCACTGAAAACAATGGATACATTCTACAAGAGAGCCAAGGAAATGGTTAGGTATGTGAAGGGTCATCAAGTTATAACAGCAATCTACCTCACCAAGCAAAGTGAGAATAAGAGCACCGCATTGAAGCCGCCCAGCAACACCTGTTGGGGTGATGTTGACGTCATGTTGACAGTCTCCTGGAGGGGAAGGAGTCTCTCCAAGAAATTACCATATCACAGTCTGCTGATATGGACAGCCCCATCAAGAGCATCCTCCTGGATGATGTATTTTGGGAGAGAGTGGTAAGCAGCCTGAAACTCCTGAAACCTATAGCAGTAGCCATTTCGCGAATTGAGACAATGCCATCCTGTCTGATTTTCAGACTCTGCTTGCAGATGTAAGAGAAGAAATCCATACTGCCCTGCCCACTTCACTGTTGCTCCAAGCAGAGGAAACGGCAGTTCCGAAATACATCAAAAAGCGTGAAGATTTCTGCCTGAAGCCCATACACGCTGCAGTGTACATGTTGGACCCCAAGTATGCTGGCAAGAGCATCCTGTCTGGTGCAGAGATCAACAAGGCCTATGGTGTCATCACTACTGTGTCTCGCCACCTTGACCTGGATGAGGGCAAGGTTCTTGGCAGTTTGGCGAAGTACACTTCCAAGCAAGGCTTTGAGATGGAGATTCAATATGGCAGTCATGCCAATATATCTCATCAGCCACCTGTTGGAAGGGACTTTGTGGATCTGAGGCTCTTTCCCCTGTTGCCTCCATCATCCTCCAAATCCCACCATTGGCCGCCTCAGAGCGCAACTGGTCCTTGTTTGGGAACACACACACCAAAGCACTCAACAGGCTGACCAATACAACGGTTGAAAAATTGGTGGCCATCCGGGCAAATTTGAGGCTTTTTGAGCCTGACAACGAGCTGTCCCCAACAGGGTTGGAACGTGACAGTAAAGATGAGGCCTCAGAGTCTGATGTTCAAGAGTTGGACATTGAGGAGGTTTAGGGAGAAGACATGGAAGCCTGAGAGGAAGACAACCAAGCTTTCGTTTCTAGACTATCAGATGCATGTTGAAAACGTTTTTTGGGAGATGCAATGGATCATTGGGGATCATTCAATATTCCCTTTCTTTTGTTGTTCAGTGAAAATCATCCCATGTGAAGAGTTAACTTCTCTAGGATAGGGGGCAGCATTCAGAATGTTGGATGAAAAGTGTGCCAAAATTAAACTGCCTGCTACTTGGGCCCAGAAGATATTATATGCATATAATTGGTAGATTTTGATAGAAAACACTCTAAAGTTTCCAAAACTGTTCAAATAATGTCTGTGAGTATAACAGAACTGATTTGGCAGGCGAAAACCTGAGAAAGATCCATTCAGGAAGTAGGATTGTTTTTGGTTTTGTAGTTTTCTATTCAATGCCATTACAGTATCCATTGACTTAGGACTCAAATTGCAGTTCCTATGCCTTCCACTAGATGTCAAGTCTTTAGAAATTGTTTCAGGCTTGTATTCTGAAAAATGAGGGAGTAAGAGCAGTCTGAATGAGTGGACCCTGCCGTGTCACAGAGCTTTTTCATGCGCGCGGCCACCAAGAGAGTGCCTTTCTTGTTTACCTTTTATATTGACTACGTTATTGTCCGGGTGAAATATTATCGATTATTTAGGCTAATAACAACCTGAGGATTGATTATAAACATCGTTTGACATGTTTCTATGAACTTCACGGATACAATTTAGATTTTTTTTGTCTGCCTGGTTACTGTTTGTAATGATTTGTCTGCTTGGCGATGTTCTCAAATAGTCTTAACTAATTTAATTAAAGTTCAATTCGTAACCTAATTTAAAAAAAATTCTATTGGAAGGATTTAATCATTTGCGTTTGTCTACTTATGATAAGGTAAAAGGTTTATGTTTCTCTCTCCATATGCTATTGTAAATATATCCAATGCAAAAAAAAACATCTGCATTTAAATGGTATTAATATTAATTTCCATATATTCCTGTTAATTCCCATGGAAAGTTTTCACCTCTGAATATTCCCCAAAATGTGCAACCCTACTCGTGACCCCTCCCTTTTCCCAATTCTATAAATCTATTTTTGAGGAAGACAGAATAGTGTCTCACAAGATTAAAACCTCTAGGGTTTTCCTGAGTCTGCGAGGAATGTATGTTTGTGCCAAAAAATACACATGGTTCCTACTCGATCGGGTGTAATGTGCTTCGTGATTTCCGAAATCAAAACCCCCAAATATATGTTATCTCTTGTTTCACTGGTTGTACTTTCCAATATGATGTCTTGTGACCGTGCTCTACCAAATAGTTTACTAATGTGGTGATGTCTGGCATGAGTTTCCTCATCTCTTTTTACGCAAATAAGAAATCACTACATACTGTATCAACACAGACCCCCTTAAATGTACACCCTTTTAGCGATTGTTTTAATTCTCACAAGAATTATCCAACTATTCAATTATCCCAAAATTATTTCCATCGTAATGTAAAATTATCCGGGCATTGTTACTGGTCCCATGTTCAAAGACATGGGTAGTAGTCGTATCACTTTTGATTCTGCCCGTGTCACCAATAAATATAATACTTTTCCCGTCATAAATTTAGCTAGTGGTGCCCCTCTACACTCAATTTTCAAATGACCAATGGCCCAACACACCGCTAATAAACCATACTAATATACACTACCGTTCCAAAGTTTGGGGTCCCTTAGAAATGTCCCAAAATTTTTGTCCATTAATTAAATACAGTGTAGACATTGTTAATGTTGTAAATAACTGTTGTAGCTGGGAGGGATGATTTTTAATGGAATATCTACATAGGCGTACAGGCCCATTATCAGCAACCATCACTGTGTTCCAATGGCTTTTCCCATGTTCTTAAAAGCGTTGGTGACTTACTGTGCTGCTGGCAACAATTTTTATTTTACGTTAAATTTTATGTTATTTTCCCCCGACATTTACTGACAACGTCCATATTCAACGGGTGTTGAGCGTTTGTAAATTCATCTGTTATTCTGCACTCTGGTACATTCAGATGAGTGCTCTGAAATCCGAGCAGATAGCCTGAGTGAATTCACGAAGCACCCAAATTAACAATTTCCGATGAGAATACACAATGACTATACCATTTAGGTAAGAATGACGTAAATAATGAAGTCAATACACTTTGGGTAGTTAGATGGCATATATTTAATATACTAGAAAGTTTGATGTATTAGTAGCCAATGAACGTTAGGTAGCTAACATATATTACCGGTACATACTGCTGTAATGATATGCTATGCGGATCATAAGGATAGCGTAACTAACAAATTGTCATAATTAGTTAAAGCAATGGATTTATATCCGCTCTCGCATATTTCCCGTCAGCAGGGAAATGCTGCCCAGTTTTATCCATGATTGGATTTTTTCCATATTCGAGCTGAATTGGTAGAATACTCTTGTGCATATTTTAGTGGCTCTATGGTTTTGCTATAGTTTTACCTCTTCCTGACCATGTGTTTAGATTTACTCACTCACAGCTCTACTCACTCACTGCTCTTAATTCTAAGGTAGTGATACCCAATTCCCCAGAATGTAGTTATGGTGTTTGTGCCTTTTAATTGGTAACGGTTTTGATACCTTGTATTAGAAACAATACTGGAACTTCTGCCAATTTTATTACTGGAGGATGTGTTCCTTTATTCGATCACACTGTGCAGCCAGTCGGGCTGATAAGGTCAATCATCCATCCATAATATAAATCTCTCATCAATACACACACTCAGGAAACAAAAACGGACACACAAAACAAACCGTATTTGGTTAGGAACGTCTTCCTTTCTTGTAATTTGAAAAGAGTGATTTCTTCTCCATCTAAATATATTTGAACCAGACGAGCTAAATCACTTCTATGCTCGCTTCGAGGCAAGCAACACTGGGGCATGCATGAGAGCATCAGCTGTTCCGGACGACTGTGTAATTGCTCTCTCCGTAGCCGACGTAAGACCTTTAAACAGGTCAACATACACAAGGCTGCGGGGCCAAACGGATTACCAGACAAAAGGAACACTTATGTGCGAATGCTATTCAATGGCTACAGCTCAGCATTCAACACCATAGTACCCTTAAAGCTCATCACTGAGCTAAGGATCCTGGGACTAAACACCTCCCTCTGCAACTGGATCCTGGACTTCCTGACGGGCCGCCCCCAGGTGGTGAGGGTAGGTAGAAACACTTCTGCCACGCTGATCCTCAACACTGGAGCTCCCCAGCGGTGCGTGCTCAGTCCCCTCCTTGTCAAAGACCCCAGTCATAGACTGTTCTCTCTACTACCGCATGGCAAGCGGTACCAGAGTGCCAAGTCTAGGACCAAAAGGCTTCTCAACAGTTTTTACCCCTAATCCATAAGACTCCTGAACAGGTAATCAAATGGCTACCCGGACTATTTGAATTGTGTGACCCGCCCCCCCAACCCCTCTTTTTACGCTGCTGCTACTCTCTGTTTATCATATATGCATAGTCACTTTAACTATGCATTCATGTACATACTACCTCAATTGGGCCGACCAACCAGTGCTCCCGCCCATTGGCTAACCAGGCTTTCTGCATTGTCTTTGCTACAACAAAGACATAAAGACATAATGTGCACAACCTGTCACAGAACAGGATTTTCTATGATGTTCAAAAGAAATTCAGTCTCACCCTTAATTTATTTTGTCTGTTCAGAATGGCGTATCCACTCAATGACGCTCCCTGCCTGTCCGAGGCGGGTCCTTTCCTGCCCCGTTTTAGTCGGCATGTGGGCTCCCTTGCTCGCAGTTAACCTCGGTCTCCTCCGGCGCAATCAGCAAGCAGCGTTAGCCATCCCATCCTCGTCGCCAAATTGTGATAGCAATTCTGTAGGGAGAGAGAGACTGCAGATTCTTTCAAACAACAATTTTATAAGATTTGCAAAAATGAAACAATCAACAATCAACCATCACCAAGAATGTTTGAGTTGAAAGCTTAACAGTTGGGTCTCTGCTTTTATAGAAAAATTCTTCTTGCTTGTATATGTAGCAGTCAGCAGATCATGTGAAAAGGTAATTAGTTGTCTGTGCAGATTTAAGATGGCATGAGGTTGATAGCCCGAGGGCTCAGCCATCTAACTGCATTCACAACAACAAACACTATATTGTACTCCTTTCTGCAAGTTTCCATGCATGTGACTTCCTGTAAATAGTAAACCCACAGGATGTCACATGCTGCGGTTGCACCCAAACATCTCTTACCTATACGCCCAGTGTTATGACTAAGTCACACCAAGACAAGTTTAGAAAGGTTAGAAAAACACTAGCATATAACAAGAGACTATTCTTTAAGCGGTAAAACACGGGATAGCATGACTAATGATGTCATTTTCCACCACAGTCTTCACTTGTGTTACCAACTCCATCCAGTCATCCTCAATGTATTGTAACTGAGACTATTTTGTCCCTGCAGGTGAGTGGGTTACCAGGTCCAGTGTTCAACATGGCTCCCTCCCACATGTTTGGAAACCGACTCAACCCTAACTCTGCCATGGCTGCCCTCATCGCACAGTCTCAAGCTTCCCCCGCAGGTTGGCACCTGTGTGTGTGCTCGCTCGCGTGTGTTTGACCATGAATAGACCACGGTCTACAGAGGGTTCAGAGGTCAAAACACCAACTGACCCACTGCTCGGGTTACGTCACACACTCACATGCATACACACATACAGCGCTTAGTGACCGGGGAGTGGGTGGTGAAGGTGGTGTACATATGGGGGTAGTGGGAGGAAGGGGAGAACAGTGGGGGAGGAGTGGGATAAATAAAGGGGGAGGGTCAGGAGAAAAGGGGGGAATAAAGTGTTTCCTGGTGTTTCAGTACTGCCTGCAGCCATTGGTCCTAGGGGTTAACTATATTGTGACTGACCGTAGGTGTGTGTGTTCTTTTGAATGACAGGCTGCTGGTGGAAGAATGGAAAGGGTTAAAAATAAAGGAAAAGAAAAGAGGGGAAGGTTGTCTTAAGTAGAGGCGAGTGCATGCTGGTGTGTGTTTGCGTGTGTCTTTGCACATGTGTTTGTGTGTGCATGTGTGATTTATTACTCTCGTAGAGGAAAATTAAAAGAGACGTCTGGCCTGGAGGGAGAAGAGCGAGATAGCGAGAGAAAGTGTGTGTGTGCAAGAGAGAGACACACAATCACAGTGTGGTAAGTGTGTTATTTACTGTGTGTGTGTAGATCAGGAGGTAGGAGATGGAAACAGCATTGCAGCTCCAGGCTTCTCCAGACGAGCCTCTCCCAAGACCACCCTCTGTCCGCGGTAAGTACACACACATATTTTCTCCCTTTTCCCCACACACACTCCCCCTATTACCAGTGAGCCCTTATTTACATTCCACACAAAAATCTCTCTGCCCATCCCCCATTTCTCTCCCTCCCACAAACACACTCTGGTTCTGGTCTTTCCCCCCCCCCCCCCCCCCCCCCCCCCCCATGAAGGCGTTTCTCTCTCCACCCATAAAGGCGTTTCTCTCTCCACCCATAAAGGCGTTTCTCTCTCCACCCATAAAGGCGTTTCTCTCTCCACCCATAAAGGCGTTTCTCTCTCCACCCATAAAGGCGTTTCTCTCTCCACCCATAAAGGCGTTTCTCTCTCCACCCATAAAGGCGTTTCTCTCTCCACCCATAAAGGCGTTTCTCTCTCCACCCATAAAGGCGTTTCTCTCTCCACCCATAAAGGCGTTTCTCTCTCCACCCATAAAGGCGTTTCTCTCTCCACCCATAAAGGCGTTCTCTCTCCAAGGCGTTCCACCCATAAAGGCGTTTCTCTCTCCACCCATAAAGGCGTTTCTCTCTCCACCCATAAAGGCGTTTCTCTCTCCACCCATAAAGGCGTTTCTCTCTCCACCCATAAAGGCGTTTCTCTCTCCACCCATAAAGGCGTTTCTCTCTCCACCCATAAAGGCGTTTCTCTCTCCACCCATAAAGGCGTTTCTCTCTCCACCCATAAAGGCGTTTCTCTCTCCACCCATAAAGGCGTTTCTCTCTCCACCCATAAAGGCGTTTCTATCTCTCTCCACCCATAAAGGCGTTTCTATCTCTCTCCACCCATAAAGGCGTTTCTATCTCTCTCCACCCATAAAGGCGTTTCTATCTCTCTCCACCCATAAAGGCGTTTCTATCTCTCTCCACCCATAAAGGCGTTTCTATCTCTCTCCACCCATAAAGGCGTTTCTATCTCTCTCCCCCCACAGGCTTCAGGTCTGCACTTTCTTTTCTTTTTGCTCGTTTGCATTTTTTTTGCATTTTTCTCTGTTTTTATGGTGACTAGCATGTGTGTGGATGTCTGGGAAAGGGATGTGTGTGGAGCGATGGGTGTTTTGGACACTTTTACACACTTTGTGGGATGGGTAGTTGAAATCAACAAGATACTACTTTCAATATTTCTGGATGTTTTACAGTGCATTCGGAAAGTATTCAGACCCCTTCCCTCAGGTGCATCCTGTTTCCGTTGATCGTCCTTGAGATCAGGGAGGTTCTTGATCAGGGAGGTGACCAAGAACCCAATGGTCACTGACAGAGCTCCAGAGTTCCTCTGTGGAGATGGGAGAACCTTCCAGAAGGAGAACCATCTCTGCAGCACTCCATCAATCAGGCCTTTATTGTAGAGTGGCCAGAAGGAAGCCACTTCTCAGTAGAAGGCACATGGCATCCACTTGGAGTTTCCGAAAGGCCCCTAAAGCCTGGGAGAAACTCCCTAATACAGTTTGCCAAGCTTGTAGCGTCATACCCAGGAAGATTCAAGGCTGAAAAGTTGCTTCAAAAAAGTACTGAGTAAAGGGTCTGAATGATTATGTAAATGTGATATGTCTGTTTCTTTTTATTTTTTTTGCACCCAAAAAATAGTTTTTGCTTTGTTATTAAATCAAATGTTATTTGTCATATGTGCCGAATACAACCGGTGTAGACCTTACAGTGAAATGCTTACTTACGAACCCCTAACCAACAATGCAGTTTTAAAATATGTGCGGGGGCACCGGTTACTTGAGGTAATATGTACATGTAGGTTGAGTTATTAAAGTGACTATGCATAGATGGTAAAAACAGAGAGTAGCAGAGGGGGAGAGGATCAATGGGGTATTGTGTGTAGATTGATGAGAATTATTATATTTTTTTACCTTTTATTTAACTAGGCAAGTCAGTTAAGAACAAATTCTTATTTACAATGACAGCCTAGGAACAGTGGGTTAACTGTCTTGTTCAGGGTCAGAACGACAGATTTGTACCTTGTCAGCTGCCCCCAGAATAAGGCTGTAACGTAACAAAATGTGGAAAGGTCCAGGGGTTTGAATAATTTCAGAATACACTGTAAATAGATAGTACTATGTATAACTGCATAATGGAATCTGCTCTCTGTATAAGATATATATATTTTTTTAAATAGGAAAACACAGGATCTGGTCAGAGTGCACTACCTGACCATAAGTATTTGGATACCAGGCGATTCCAGGCTGTATCACAACCGGACATGATTGGGAGTCCCATAGAGCGATGCACAATTGGCCCAGCGTCGTCCGGGTTAGGGTCTGGCCCGGGGTTGGCCATCATTGTAGCCTAGTGATTAGATATTTGGACAAGTAACCGAAAGGTTGCAAGATAGAATCCGAGCTAACAAGATAAAATCGTTCTGCCCCTGAACAAGGCAGTTAACCCACTGTTCCTAGGCCGTCATTGAAAATAAGAATTTGTTCTTAACTGACTTGCCTAGTTAAATAAAGGTTCAATCAAATCAAATTAAAACATCCCAAAGGTGTTTGATGGGGTTGAGGTCATGGCTCTGTGCAGAACAGTCAAGTTCTTCCACACCGATCTCGACAAACCATTTCTGTATGGACCTGGCTTTCTGCACGGGGCATTGTCATGCTGAAACAAGAAAGGGCCTTCCCCGAACTGTTGCCGCAAAGTTGGAACCACAGAATCGTGTAGAATGTCATTGTATGCTGTAGCATTAAGATTTCCCTTCACTGGAACTAAGGGGCCTAGTGCGAACCATGAAAAACAGCTCCAGACCGTTATTCCTCCTCCACCAAACTTTACAATTTGCACTATGCATTTGGGCAGGTAGTGTTCCTTTGTCTTTCGCCAAACCCAAATGTGTCCGTCAAACTGCCAGATGGTGAAGCGTGATTCATCACTCCAGATAACACGTTTCCACTGCTCCAGAGTCCAATGGTGCCGATCTTTACACCACTCCAGCCGACGCTTGGCATTGCGCATTGTGATCTTAGGCTTGTGTGCGGCAGCTCGGCCATGGAAACCCATTGGTAGTGAGTGTTGCAACCGAGGACAGACTATTTGTATGTGCTTCAGCACTCGGCGGTCCTGTTCTGTGATCTTGTGTGGCCTACCACTTCGCGGCTGAGCCGTTGTTGCTCCTAGATGTTTCAGCTCTAGCAGGGCAGAAATGTGATAAACTGACATTTTGGAAAGGTGGCATCATATGACAGACCCACGTTGAAAGTCACTGAGCGCTTCAGTAAGGCCATTATACTGCCAATATTGTCTATGGCGATTGCATGGCTGTATGCTTGATTTTAAACACCTGTTTGCAAACGGGTGAGGCTGAATCCACAAATTTTAAAGGGGTATCCATATATATATATATATAGTGTATGTTGGCTTTATTCAGTGCCAAAATATTTTTCTTAACCAACAGGAGGACTCTGTATGATGTGGTTCTTTAGCGTCTTATGTGGAGAGTGGCTTCACTCCTGCTTTGTATTCACTTGTGTGTTCTTGTCTTGACGTCACTTTTCCGAACGCTTTTCCGGCATGGCTTCTTCAGTCATTCATATTAATTATAAAAATGCAAATGAAAAGTGCAATGTCATGTTGGTACTTTTATTTGAAAGGATGAAACAAATCAGAATATTTAAAAGCAACCTAATATTATAATCTTTCTTTTAAGAAGAAAAAGGTTTCCTTCAGTTTGCTCCAAAAGGGAGAAAATATTTGCTAATTGAACTTTTCCAATAAGTGGTTTGTGTGTGTGTGTGTGTGTGTGTGCGCCAACGAGGAGTCCGATGGAATGGTAAAAAGGCCCTCCCTCTGTTTGTTTATTATTCCAGAACCATGAAGTTCTCTCCTGACTCTTTTTCCTCCCTATCTTCTGTCTCTCTTTCACTCATCAGTGTCTCAACTCACACAGTGATTTACTGCACCATGGGTGCCTACCACACACACCTTTCTCTCTCTCTCTCACTCACTCACTCACTCACTCACGGACAAATTGATTTGACATTCTCCATGTTTGTTTGGTGCTATGTTTGGTTGTTAATATCCTTTTTTTTTCTTCTCTCTTTCACTCATCCATCCCTCTCTCCCTCCAGTTCTCCTCTCGGTGGGCTGCAGATCCGGTATGACCCAGGAGGGTCGTT